>NC_081552.1:47298299-47374336 GCF_963082655.1 Stomoxys calcitrans
CACTAAATCAGAAATCATGCGAATATCAGGCTTAAATGAAGTATTTTAAGAATGGAGTACACCTTACATCCAAACTCATACGGGATGCAGATAAAGGCACTTATATTGTTAAACTCTTAGTCAAGTTAGCATGGTATTTCACTAAAAGATCTTTGAAAATAAATATTCCAAGGAAACTTTTGTGACATATACAGTAAAAGAAGGCGCAGCGGAGCGGGCCCGGGTCAGCTAGTAAAATATAAAACAAAACAAAATAAAATATACTTGTTTTATTGTTGCTAAGTTCGGCCGGGCCGAATCTTATATACCCTCCACAATGGATCGCATTTGTCGAGTTCTTTTTCCGGCATCTCTTCTTAGTCAAAAAAGTGTATAAGATAAGATTGCGCCCTTTGGGGGCTCAAGAAGGAAAATAGAAAGATCGATTTATATGGGAGCTGTATCGGTCTAAAGACCGATTCATATCAAAATAAACACGTATACTGATGGTCATGAGAGGATCTGTCGTACAAAATTTCAAGGCAAATCGGATAATAACTGCGACCTCTAGAGGCGCAAGAAGTCAATATCCCAGATCGGTTTATATGGCAGCTATATCAAAACATGGACCGATATGGCCCATTTAACAACCGACTTACACTAATAAGAAGTATTTGTGTAAAATTTCAAGCGGATAGCTTTACTCCTTCGGAAGTTAGTGTGCTTTCGACAGACAGACGAACAGAATGACGAAATTAGTATACCCCCCATCCTATGGTGGAGGGTTTGAAAAAAAAACAATAAGGAAGGGCAAAAGTCGGGCGGTGCCGACTGTATAATACCCTACATCTACATAATAAATATAATGTGGGAGCTATATCCAATTCTAAATATGCTCAAAATGTAATAACTACGGATGACAAATGACAACATATCCAAATCTGATCCGATTTTTTCCAATTTCAAAAGGCTTCGTCTATAGGCCGAAAAACATGCCCGTTCCAAATTTGAAGACGATCGGATGAAAATTGCGACCTGTAGTTTGTACACAAATTAACATGGACAGACAGACAGACGGACATAGCTAAATCGAATCAGAAAGTGACTTTGATTCGATCGGTACCAATGTATTTATCTCTCTTCCTTTGGGGTGTTACAGACAAATGCACAAAGTTATAATACCATGTACCACAGTATACTAACAATAAAATAAAATAAAACAAGTAAAAAGGCGTTAAGTTCGGCCGGGCCGAACTTTGGATACCCACCACCTCGGGTATATATGTAAACCACCTTTTATCAAAATTCGGTGAAAATTGCATACCTTATGCCCCATAGCAGCTATATCAATACATGTTCCGATTTAGACCAAATACTAATAAGTAAAAGTTATTGTTCAATTGTATATAACAAAATATTGGCCTTTTTAGAAGTTATATCTAACAAGTAAAAGCGTGCTAAGTTCGGCCGGGCCGAATCTTATATACCCTCCACCATGGATCGCATTTGTCGAGTTCTTTTCCCGGCATCTCTTCTTAGGCAAAAAAGGATATAAGAAAAGAGTTGCTCTGCTATTAAAACGATATCAAGATATGGTCCGGTTCGGACCACGACTAAATTATATGTTGCAGACCTGTGTAAAATTTCAGCCAATTCGTATAAGAATTGCGCCCATTGGGGCTCACGAAATAAAATAGAGAGAACGATTTATATGGGATCTGTATCGGGCTATAGACCGATTCAGACCATAATAAACACGTTTGTTAATGGTCATGAGAGCATCCATCGTACAAAATTTCAGGCATATCGGATAATAATTGCGACTTCTAGGGGTCAAGAAGTCAAGACCCAAGATCGGTTTATATGGCAGCTATATCAGGTTATGGACCGATTTGAACCATACATGGCACAGTTGTTGGATATAATAACAAAACACGTCGTGCAAAATTTCATTTTAATCGGATAAGAATTGCGCACTCTAGAGGCTCAAGAAGTCAAGACCCAAGATCGGTTTATATGGCAGCTATATCAGGTTATGGACCGATTTGAACCATACTTAACACAGTTGTTGGATATCATAACAAAACATGTCGTGCAAAATTTCATTCTGATCGGATAAGAATTGCGCACGCTAGAGGCTCAAGAAGTCAAGACCCGAGATCGGTTTATATGGCAGCTATATCAGGTTATGGACCGATTTGAACTATACTTCGCACAGTTGTTGAATATCATAACAAAACACGTCGTGCAAAATTTCATTCCAATCGGAAAAGAAATGCGCACTCTAGAGGCTCAAGAAGTCAAGACCCAAGATCGGTTTATATGGCAGCTATATCAAAACCTGAACCGATGTGGCGCATTTGCAATCCCAACCGACCTACACTAATAAAAAGTATTTGTGCAAAATTTCAAGCGGCTAGCTTTACTTCTTCGGAAGTTAGCGTGCTTTCGACAGACAGACGGACGGACGGACAGACGGACGGCCATGGCTAGATCGACACAAAATTTCACGACGATCAAGAATATATATACTTTATGGGGTCTCAGACGAATATTTCGAGTAGTTACAAACAGAATGACGAAATTAGTATACCCCCCATCTTATGGTGGAGGGTATAAAAATAAACAGATCTGAACTATATACGACACGGATGTCGAAGAGCATAATATAAATCAGTGTGTCAAATTTCAGTGCAATCGGAGTAAAAATGTGCCTTTTATGGGGCCAAGACTTTAAATAGAGAGATCGGTCTATATGGCAGCTATATGCAAATCTTGGTCGATCTAGACCAGATTGCAGAAATATGTGGAGGGGCTTAACATAACTCTTTGTCCCAAATTTCGGCAACATCGGACAATAAATGAGTTTTTTATTGGCTCCAAAACCTAAAACCGAAGACGGTCTATGTGGCAGCTATATCCAAATCTGGACCGATCTAAGCCAAATTGACGGAGAATGTTGAAGGGCCTAACACAACTCACTGTCCCAAATTTCCGCAAAATCGGATAATAAATGTGGCTTTTATGGGCCTATGACCCTAAATTGGAGGATCGGTCTATATGGCAGCTATATCCAAATCTAAATTGATCTGAGCCATATTGACGGACGATGTCGAAGGGCCTAAGACAACTCACTGCCCCAAATTTCAGCAAAATCGGATAATAAATGTGGCTTTTATGGGCCTAAGACCCTAAATCGGAGGATAGGTCTATATGGATGCTATATCCAAATCTGGACCGATCTTAGCCAAATTGACGGAGAATGTTGAAGGGCCTAACACAACTCACTGTCCCAAATTTCCGCAAAATCGGATAATAAATGTGGCTTTCATGGGCCTATGACCCTAAATTGGAGGATCGGTTTATATGGCAGCTATTGCCAAATTCGGACCGATCTAAGCCATATTGACGGAGGATGTCGAAGGGCCTAAGGCAACTCACTGTCCAAAATTTCAGCAAAATCGGATAATAAATGTGGCTTTTATGGGCCTATGACCCTAAATTGGAGGGTCGGTTTATATGGCAGCTATAGCCAAATCCGGACCGATCTAAGCCATATTGACGGAGGATGTCGAAGGGCCTAACACAACTCACTGTCTTAAATTTCAGCAAAATCGGATAATAAATGTGGCTTTTATAGGCCTAAGACCCTAAATCGGCGGATCGGTTTATATGGGGGCTATATCAAGATATAGGCCGATATAGCCCATCTCCGAACTTAACCTGCTTATGGACAAAAAAAGAATCTGTGCAAAGTTTCAGCTCAATATCTCTATTTTTGAAGACTGTAGCGTGATTTCAACAGACAGACGGACAGACGGACGGACATGTCTAGATCGTCTTAGATTTTTACGCTGATCAAGAATATATATACTTTATAGGGTCGGAAATGGATATTTCGATGTGTTGCAAACGGAATGACAAAATGAATATACCCCCATCCGTCGGTGGTGGGTATAACAAGTAAAAAGGCGTTAAGTTCGGCCGGGCTGAACTTTGGATACCCACCACCTCGGGTATATATGTGAACACATTTCGTCAAAATTCGTTGAAAAATGCATACTTAATGCCCCATAGCAGCTATATCGATAGATGTTCCGATTTTAACCAAATACTAGGAAGTACAAATCATTGTTCAATAAACCGATCTGAACCATATACGGCACGGATGTCGAAAAGCCTAACATAAGTCACAGTGTTAAATTTCAGTAAAATCGGATTATAAATGCGCCTTATATGTGGCCAAGACTATATGGCAGCTAAATCCAAATCTGCACCGCTTTGGGCCAAGTTGCAGAAAAAACTCGAAGAGCCCAACATAACTCAAATTTCGATGAAATCGGATTATAAAAGCACCTTTTATGGGCGCAAGACCTTAAATCGAGATACCGGTCTATATGACAGCTATATCCAGATCTGGACCGATCTAAGCCAAATTGAACAAGTAAAAGCGTGCTAAGTTCAGCCGGGCCGAATCTTATATACCCTCCACCATGGATCGCATTTGTCGAGTTCTTTTCCGGTCATCTCTTGTTTGGGAAAAAAAGATATAAGAAAAGATTTCCTCTGCTATTAGAGCGATATCAAGATGTGGTCCGGTTTGGACCACAATTAAATTATATGTTGGAGGCCTGTGTAAAATGTCAGCCAATTCGAATAAGAATTGCGCCCATTGGGGCTCACGAAATAAAATAGAGAGATCGATTTATATGGGAGCTGTATCGGGCTATAGACCGATTCAGACCATAATAAACACGTATGTTGATGGTCATGAGAGAATCCGTCGTACAAAATTTCAGGCAAATCGGATAATAATTGCGACCTCTAGAGGCTCAAGAAGTCAAGATCCCAGATCGGTTTATATGGCAGCTATATCAGGTTATGAACCGATTTTAACCATACTTGACACAGTTCCTGGATATCATAACGGAACACGTCGTGCCAAAACTCATTCAAATCGGATAAGAATTGCGCCCTCTAGAGGCTCAAGAAGTCAAGACCCAATATCGGTTTATATGGCAGCTATATCAGGTTATGGACCGATTTGAACCATATTTTGCACAGTTGTTGGATATCATAAGAAAACACGTCGTGCCAAAACTCATTCAATCGGATAAGAATTGCGCCCTCTAGAAGCTCAAGAAGTCAAGACCCAATATCGGTTTATATAGCAGCTATATCAGGTTAAAGACCGATTTGAACCACACTTGGCACAATTATTGGATATCATAACAAAACACGTCGTGCAAAATTTCATTCCAATCGGATAAGAATTGCGCCCTCTAGAGGCTCAAGAAGTCAAGACCCAAGATCGGTTTATATTGCAGCTATATCAGGCTATGGACCGATGTGAACCATACTTGGCACAGTTATTGGATATAGTAGCAAAACACGTCGTGCAAAATTTCATTCAAATCGGATAAGAATTGCGCACTCTAGAGGCTCAAGAAGTCAAGACCCCAGATCGGTTCATATGGCAGCTATATCAGGTTATGGACCGATGTGAACCATACTTCGCGCAGTTGTTGGATATCATAACAAAACACATCGTGCAAAATTTCATTCCAATCGGATAGGAATTGCGCACTCTAGAGGCTCAAGAAGTCAAGACCCAAGATCGGTTTATATGGCAGCTATATCAGGTTATTGACCGATTTGAACCATACTTGGCACAATTGTTGGATATAATAACGAAACACGTCGTGCAAGATTTCATTCCAATCGGATAAGAATTGCGTACTCTAGAGGCTCAAGAAGTCAAGACCCAAGATCGGTTTATATGGCAGCTATATCAAAATCTGAACCGATCTGAGCCAAATTGAGGAAGGATGTCGAACGGCCTAACATAACTCTCAGACCCAAATTTCAGAAAAATCGGATAATAAATGTGGCTATTATGGGCCTAAGACCCTAAATTGGCGGATCGGTCTATATGGCAACTATATCCAAATCTGAACCGATCTGAGCCAAATTGAGGAAGGATATCGAGTGGCCTAACATAACTTTCTGTCCCAAATTTCAGCAAAATCGGATAATAAATGTGGCTATTATGGGCCTAAGACCCTAAATTGGCGGATCGGTCTATATGGCAGCTATATCCAAATCTGAACCGATCTGAGCCAAATTGCGGAAGGATGTCGAGTGGCCTAACATAACTCTCTGTCCCAAATTGCAGCAAAATCGGATAACAAATGTGGCTTTTATGGGCCTTAGACCCCAAATTGGCGGATCGGTCTATATGGCAGCTATATCGGAATCAGAACCGATCTGGGCCACATTAAGGAAGGATGTTGGGTGGCCTTGGATAACTCTATGTCCTAAATTTCAGCAAAATCGGATAATAAATGTGGCTTTTATAGGCCTTAGACCCTTAATTGGCGGATCGGTCTATATGGCAGCTATATCGAAATCTAAACCGATCTGGGCCAAAAGGATGTCGAGTGGCCTAACATAACTTTCTGTTCCAAATTTCATCGAAATTGGGTAATAAATGTGGCTTTTATGGACCTAAGACCCTAAATCGACGGATCGGTCTATATGGGGGCTATATCAAGATATAGTCCGATATATCCCATCTTCGAACTTAACCTGCTTATGGACAAAAAAAGAATCTGTGCAAAATTTCAGCTCAATATCTCTATTTTTAAAGACTGTAGCGTGATTTCAACAGACAGACGGACATGTCTAGATCGTCTTAGATTTTTACGCTGATCAAGAATATATATACTTTATAGGGTCGGAATTGGATATTTCGATGTGTTGCAAACGGAATGACAAAATGAATATACCCCCATCCTTCGGTGGTGGGTATAATAAGTAAAAGCGTGATAAGTTCGGCCGGTCCGCATTTGTCGAGTTCTTTTCCCGGCATCTCTTCTTAGGCACTCTAGAGGCTCAAGAAAACAAGATCCAAGATCGGTTTATATGGCAGCGATATCAAAACATGGACCGATATGGCCCATTTACAATACCAACCGACCTATCTATACTAATTAGCAGTATTTGTGCAAAATTTCAAGCGGCTAGCCTTACTCCTTCGGAAGTTAGCGTGCTTTCGACAGACAGACGGACGGACGGACATGGCTAGATCGACATAAAATGTTGCGACGATCAAGAATATATATATACTTTATGGGGTCTCAGACAAATATTTCGAGTAGTTATAAACAGAATGACGAAATTAGAATACCCCCCGATCTCTCCGATATCTTATGGTGGAGGGTATAACAAGTAAAAGCGTGCTAAGTTCGGCCGGGACGAATCTTATATACCCTCCACCATGATATTAGAGCGATATCAAGATAGAGTCCGGTTTGGATCACAATTAAGTTATATGTTGGAGACCTGTGTTAAATGTCAGCCAATTCGAATAAGAATTGCGTCCTCTAGAAGCTCAAGAAGTCAAGTCCCCAGATCTGTTTATATATGACAGCTATATCAGGTTATGAACCGATTTGAACCATACTTGGCACAGTTTTTGGATATCATAACAAATTACGTCGTGAAAAATTTCATTCCAATCGGATAAGAATTGCGCACTCTAGAGGCTCAAGAAGTCAAGACTCAAGATCGGTTTATATGGCAGCTATATCAAAACATGGACCGATATGGCCCATTTACAATACCAACCGACCTTCACTAATATGAAGTATTTGTGCAAAATTTCAAGCTGCTAACTTTACTCATTCGGAAGTTAGCGTGCTTTCGACAGACATACGGTCGGACGGACATGGCTAGATCGACATAAAATGTCACGACGATCAAGAATATATACACTTTATGGGGTCTCAGACGAATATTTCGAGTAGTTACAAACAGACTGACGAAATTAGTATACCCCCCATCCTATGGTGGAGTGTATAACAAGTGCTAAATTCGGCCGGGCCGAATCTTGTATATCGTCCACTATGGATCCCACTTGTTAAGTCCTCTGCCCGGCAACTCTTTAAAGGCAAACAAAAAAAAAATAATGGAAAAGAACTGCTATTGGTTATAAGCCGATTTAAACCATATTTGGTACATATGTTGAAAGTCATAGCAGTCCGTCCGTCCGTCCGTCTGTCTGTCGACAGCACGCTAACTTTCGAAGGAGTATAGCTAGCCGCTGGAAATTTTGCACAAATACTTTTTATTAGTGTAGGTCGGTTGGTATTGGGCCAAATGGGCCAAATCGGTCCATGTTTTGATATAGCTGCCATATAAACCGATCTTGGATCATGACTTCTTGAGCCTCTAGAGGGCGCAATTCTCGTCCAATTTAAATGAAATTTTGCACGTCGTGTTTTGAGTAGCACTTCCAACAACCACGCTAAGTATGGTTTAAATCGGTTCATAATCTGGTATAGCTGTCATATAAACCGATCATGGATCTTGATTTCCTGGGCCAATAGAGCGCGCAATTCTCATCCGATTTGGCTGTAATTTTGCATGAGGTGGTTCGTAATGACTTCCAATAACTGTGATAAGTATGGCTTAAATCGGTATAGAACCTGATATAGCTGCCATATAAACCGATCTGGGATCTTGACTACTTGAACCTCTAGAGGGCGCAATTCTTATCCGATTTGGCTGAAATTTTGTACACCGGTTTTTCTCATGACATTCAAAATATGTGTCTAATATGGTCCGAATCGATCAATAGCTTGATACAGCTTCCATATAAACCTATCTCCCGATTTCGCTTCTTGAGCCCCTACAAGTCGCAATTCTTATCCGAATGAACTGAAATATTGCACAATGACTTCTACAATGTTCAGCATTCATTTATGGTCCGAATCGGACCATAACTTGATATAGCTCCAATAGCATAAGAGTTATTATTCAATATTCTATGTTTGTGTAAAAAGAGATACCGCATATAGAACTCGACAAATGCGATCAATGGTGAAGGATATACAAGATTCGGCCCGGCCAAACTTAGCACGCTCTTACTTATTTCAATTCGTACATTCATAGCCGCTATTGGGGTATAAATTATGCATTTTTCAACGGACTATGACGAAAGGTGGTTTAACTTACGTACCCGAACTTAATGTCCTTTTATTTGTTTCTATATGTTCACACTTTGCCTGAATTCTGTTGGCCTAAATTCTGCCTTATACTCATATTTTACTTTAACTGCTTAGTTGTTTCTTTTATATTTTAGTATTTGAACTTTAATTTGCCACATAGTGGATTTTATACAAAAATTCTATCACATCTTCATGCATTCTCATGTTGGTGAAAGGACTTCCACATGGTATTGTGGGTGAGACTACTGAACGAAGGGTTTTTATGGTGCACAAGTGTGGATATGGCATTATAACGATGGAGAAAAAAATTATAAAGTTTTTTGTTTGATCTGTGGTAAACAGGAGGGTCGTAGAGCTGCTGATGGCAACATTTCAATCATATAAATTTATTATGCAAACATTTGCATTACTAACAGCCAGTGAGGATGTTAATCATGACGCCTTTATCCAGTCATACCTACATTCTGGATTCAATGTCTAGTATATGATATAGGATATGTGAGAAGTTTCTTTTGTCTCCCAGGGGCAAGAGAAAAGTGAAACTTCCCTAGAAATTTGCAATATCACGAGTGACCATGCCTTACACAGCGACCAACTTTGCATGCTGGGCTAGCTATCCACCATAGCAGCCTTATATTCATTCATTTATATTTTCATCCCTTTTTCACCTTTCGACTCATTCGCATACAGCTGACCATTAATTCATTGCGAAATGAAACAAGTAAAAGATATATTCGGCCGGGCCGAATCTTATACACCCTACATCATGGATCGCATTTGTCAAGTTGATTGCTCGATATCTCTTAATAGGCAAACAAAGGATAATGAATAGGAACTGCTGCGCTTTTTGAGCTATATCAAGTTATCAACCTATTCCTAGTAGAAATCATTGTGCTAAATTTAAGTCAAATCGAAAAAGAATTGCGTTCTATAACTGATTCAGAAGGAAAATATGGGCGCTATATCGGGTTATGAACCGATTTAGACCATACTTCGCATAAGTGTGGAAGTCGAAACGAAACACTTCTTTCAAATTTTCAACCGAATCGGATAGGAATTGAGTCCTATAGGCGTTCAAGAATTAGAATCGGGAGCTATATAAGGTTAAGAACCTATTCAAATGATATTTAGCATGTATGTTTAAAGTAATAACAGAAGCCGGTGAGCAAATTTTTAGGCCTATCAAATTAAAATTGCGCTCTCTAGAGGTTCAAGAAGTCATGATCAGAGATTGGTTTATTTGTGAGCTATATAAAAGAATGAAAGAATAAAAGCGTGCTAAGTTCGGCCGGGCCAAATCTTATATACCCTCCACCATGCATCGCATTTGTCGAGTTATTTTCCCGGCATCTCTTCTTAGGCAAAAAAGGATATAAGAAAAGATTTGCTATGCTATTAGAGCGATATCAAGATATGGACCGATTTGAACCATACTTGGCACAGTTGTTGGATATCATAACAGAACACGTCGTGCAAAATTTCATCGCAATCGGATAAGAAATGCGCACTCTAGAGGCTCAAGAAGTCAAGACCCAAGATCGGTTCATATGGCAGCTATATCAAAACATGGACCGATATGGCCCATTTACAATACCAACCGACCTACACTAATAAGAAGTATTTGTGCAAAATTTCAAGCGGCTAGCTTTATCCCTTCGGAAGTTAGCGTGCTTTCGACAGACAGACCGACAGACGGACGGACATGGCTAGATCGACATAAAATGTCGCGACGATCAAGAATATATATACTTTATGGGGTCTCAGACGAATATTTCGAGTAGTTACAAACAGAATGACGAAATTAGTATACCCCCCATCTTATGGTGGAGGGTATAAAAAATGTATCACAATATGCATATGATGATGGATATGTCGATGATAATGTTGATGACGATGATGTGCGCACCTAACCCTATTCTTGCGGGGTGTTTCACTATATCCCTTAACACATCTCATTCCTATTTCCCAGGGGGAATTGTGTTTTCCAATCTGCTGACTTTTTAGCCATTAAACTTTTTATTTACTTTGCGTAATATTCATAATGGATTTGCCAATATGAAAATTGCATTAAAAGGCTCTAATGGCGATGTTGTCGACTAAACAAACCAATAGCCGGAATGAAAGTTGTGGTGGTAGACAGTGTTTCAAAGCTGATGAAATTTGAAATGATTTGCATACGTAAGTGCGGTGGAGGCCTATGTCCGCCTATGACGCTGAACGACTGGGTTCGATACTGGCGAGACCATAAGAAAAAATTTTCAGCGGTGGCTTTCTCCTCCTAAAGCTGGCAACATTTGTGAGGTACTATGCCATGTAAAACTTCTCTCCCAAGAGGTGTCGCATTGCACGCCGTTCGGACTCGGCTAGAAAAAGGAGGCCCCTTATCATTGAGCTTAAACTTGAATCGGACTGCACTCATTGATATGTGAGAAGTTTGCCCCTGTTCCTTAGTGAAATGTTCATGGACAAAATTTGCATTTGCAAGTGCACCACCATTATACTCCTCTGTTTTAAGAGTTTCAAGAACATGCGCAGAATTATCTACGAAAACTTGTAAGAGGGTATGACAAGAAGGCCGGTAACAACGAGAATACCTCAATAAGGCATGCTGTAACTGATTCTGTGGAACCTGGTGATAAACAAAGTCTAATAAATTTCGACAGGTGAGTTTCGAAATTGGGGACAATGGCTGCTGAACTTTTCAGTAATTTTCCGAAAAATTACATCATCTCTTCTAACATCATTCTCACTCATGCTTCTTAAGTATGACTTCGTTTGTAGAAAACTAACTAAATAAGTGCTATAAAAACACTGTTCTTATAGCTTTTCTGTATTAGGCTTACAGTGGTTAGGCCATCATATTGCAGCCCTCGTGGTATAATTTCCATATATCCCTTTATAGTTGTTGCTGACGGTGATTCTACTTTTGAGCTTCTATGCCATGACTTCCATGGCATATACAAACTAAAGTGAGAAAGTGAGTGAGTGGTTATGGTTTTGTGTGGAATTGTTTGATTTTTTGTTTCCCAAAGACCTTTCGTTTGGCTTTTTGATATTTTATTTTGTCTATGTTTATGTTCGTTATGTTTGATGTTGGCAACGATGACGATGATGGTGTCGGTTTAACCCCGAAAAGCAAACCAAACTTTTATGGTGCCTGCCCTCTGACCTATGTGCTGCCTTAATGCTATTTGTTTATGGTTTCCCTCATTTTTTTCAGCTTTCTTTGGTTTCTAATTTTTTTTTCAAGCTCTTATTGCAAATGTGTTTCATTTAATTTCCATTAAAGTAATTAATTTAATGGTTTCTTTGACTTGTTTCTATTTTTCCAACATAATCAGATGATCTATTGAAATCCTACGAATGTGTGTGGTTAGATAAGAGAGCTTAAAGGATTACAAGAATGTTTTTGAAAAAAGCTTAAAACCATTTTTGTTCCATATTTTGACGAAAGTAAACTGATTTTTAAAGAAGTGAACATTTTCATAACTAAATATAACCATATAAAAGCGCATAAAGTTCGGCGGGGCCGAGTCTGATAAATCCTCCATTAGATCGCATTTGACAAGTTCTTTGAATGGTTTTTTCCAAATAGGCAGATCGTTGTGGACACATATGGACCGTATCTGTGAAGGCTGTGCTAAATCGGTTGGCACGGGCCCGTTGAAACTTAGTACCTAATTTTGTATTTCAGATGCGTTATCTACCCCTCCCATAAAATTTCAGTTAAGTCCCATATTGTATCGATATACCTGTATGCCCGTTAAGTTCTGTATTGTATCCATGTATGCCCGTTTCGGGGTTTTGGTGGTGGGCGGCCCTCTTGTTTCTTGGCCCCAAATTTGTTAATCAGTGGGAGGGTTTTGGGTAGGGGCGTGACCCAAGGTACTTGATCCCAAATTAAGCTACAAATAAATTTGGTCCAATCATTTCTGATATATCTCGTGATTCCATCTGTCTGTCTGTTGGAATCACGCTACAGTCTTTTAAAATAGAGATTTTGAACTGAAATTTTGCACTCTCTTATTTTGTCCGAAGTTGGGCTATATCGGCCAATATCTTGATACATCCACTATATATTCCAATCCGCTGATTCAATGTCTTAGGCCCATTTAAGCCACATTTATTATCCGATTTCGCTGAAACTTGGGACAGTGAAATGTGTTAGGTCTCTCGATATCCTTGCTCAATACGGCCCAGAGCGGTCCAGATTTGAATATATCTGCCATATATACCGATCGGCCGAATTCAAGTCTTGGAACCATAACAGGCGCAATTATTGTCCAATTTCGTTGAAATTTGGGACAGTTAGATATGTTAAGCCTCCCAACATTGGTTCAGATCGGTCCAGATTTGGATATAGCTGTCATATATGTCGATTACTGGATTTAACGTCTTGGACCCATAATATTCGCAGTTGTTTTCCGATTTTTCTGAAATTTGGTATGGCGATTTGTGTAAGGGTCTTCGAAATCTCTGTCGAAATCAGTCCAGATTTGGATATAGCTGCCATATTTACCGATCTTCCGTTTTATGGTTAACCGTATTTGGTGAAATGATGCACAATGAGTTGCCTTAGGCCCCTCGACATTCGTATCGAGTATGGTTAAGATTGGTCTATGTTTCAATATAACTTCCATATAAACCGATCGCTCAATTTAAGGTCTTGGGCCCATAATAGGCCCATTTATAGTCCGATTTCGCTTAAATTTGGGAAAGCGAGTTGTTTTAGGCTCCTTGACATTCATCTTCAACACGGCCCAGATCATTTCTTCTTCGGGTGTAGCTACCATATTTATCGATCTCCCGATTTAAGTTCTTAGGCCCAATTGCCACTGAATTTGGTACAATGAATTGCGTGATGGACGCTAACATAGCTTTTCTGAATATGGTGGAGACCGGACTAAGTTTAGATATAGCTGCTATGGGTTCATAAATGATTAATATATATATATATGCGAGGTTGAGGATATCCAAATTTCGTCCCGGCCGAACTTATTGCCTTTTTACTTGTTTCAATACACAGGCTAATTTCTCGAACGCTTCCAACAATTGTGTCTATTACGGTTTAAATCTGTCTATAACCTGATATAGCTCCCATATAAACCGATCTCCCGATTTGACTTCTTGAGCCTTCACAGGCCGAAATCTTTGTCCGATTTGGTTGAAATCGAGCTCGTAGTGTTTTGTTATGACTTTCAATAACTGTGCAAAATACAGTCCAAATCGGGCTATAACCTGATATAGATCCCATATAAACCAATCTCCCAATACGACTTCTTGAGTCCTTATCATCCGCAATTTAAGTTTGATTCGACTGAAACTTTGCACTCGGTGTTTTGTTACAATTTTCAACAATTGTACCAAGTACGGTCCCAATCGGTCTATAGCCTGATATAGCTCCCGTGTTAACCGGTTTCTCGATCGTCCTTGTTCGGTTCTTAGAAGCCTGATTTTCGCTTGTTTGGCGGAAGTTTCTTATTATAATAAAAGTATGCCCTTCAAAAAAATGTCTTTTGTATAATTTTTTAGTAGAATTAGTGGTGGTGTGCTCACTTTTACTTGTAATACCCTCTACCATAGGATGGGGGTATACTAATTTCGTCATTCTGTTTGTAGCACTTCGAAATTTGCGTCTAAGACCCCATAAAGAATATATATTCTTGATCGCCATGACTTTTTTAGTCGATCTAGCTATGTCCGTCCGTCTGTCTGTCGAAAGCACGCTAACTTTCGAAGGAATACAGCTAGCGACTTGAAATTGTGCACAAATACTACCTATTAGAGCAGATCGGTTGGGATTGCTAATGGACCAAATCGGTCCATGTTTTGATATAGCTGTCATATAAACCAATCTTGGGTCTTGACTTCTTGAGCCTCTAGAGGTCGCAATTCTCATCCGATTAAGCAGATTTTGTACAACTGCTTCTCCTATGACCTTCAACATACATGTCCAATATGGTCTAAATCAATCTATAGCTTGATACATTTTGAGTCGATCTAGCCATGTCCGTTCGATTTCCTGATTTTGCTTCTTAAGCCTCTACAAGGCGCAATTCTTATCAGAATGGACTGAACTATTGGTTTGCCCAAAAAGTAATTGGATTTTTGATATAGTCGGCGTTGACAAATTTTTTCACAGCTTGTGACTCTGTAATTGCATTCTTTCTTCTGTCAGTTATCAGCTGTTACTTTTAGCTTGCTTTAGAAAAAAAGTTAAAAAAAGCATATTTGATTAAAGTTCATTCTAAGTTTTATTAAAAATGCATTTACTTTCTTTTAAAAAATCCGCAATACTTTTTGGGCAACCCAATATTACACAATTACTTCTACAATATTCAGCAATAAGTTGATATAGCTCCAATAGAATAACAGTTATTATTCATTATTCTTTTCGTTTGCCTAAAAAGAGATACCGCGCATAGAACTCGACAAATACGAGCCATGGTGAAGGGTATATAAGATTCGGCCTGGCCGAACTTAGCACGCTCTTAATTGTTTTTTTTTCGTTCCTGTTCCACTTTGCCACCCTCGCTTCCATCCGCCCCTAGTCTGGTAACAGACGCTGATAGCGGCCGTTGGTTATTTAGAGACGTTAAATAACTCGTCTTCTCAGTTCTTGTATCCTAGGCACTCAGTATTTAGGTAAAAGGAGGTGCCAAACGGACCCTCTCAAAGCTCTTTCTAAATTTCATCGAATTCGGGTGAAAATGGCTTTCTATGGGCTGAAGAAAAAGTAAATCCAGAGAATTTCTTAGTCGGACCCGTCACTGCATCACACCCACAGTTGTGGTGCAGGGTGTAGTTCATGTTTTAACCATAAAAGCAATATACTCCTGCGTGTGTACTTTCTAGCATTTATCTACAATTCTCCACTGGAACTCTTAGAAAGTACTACGTCCAACATTGGACGACGCACAGTAAGGGAAATCGAAAAATAAACTAGTAAAAACCAGTAGGGAATGGCAAAATTCGGGCGGAGCCGAAATACCCTACACCACCGAGTCTACGTACTACTTTTAATGCATGGAACCTATGATGAAATGTAACAGTCTTTAATTTTTCATACTTTTTAAAATATTGAATAGAAGATTTCCCTACGATAGGACCTGAATTGTGGCAACTACAGACTTAAAGAGCAATATCGGATAAAAGATATATTTGGGAACTATATCTAAATCTGATTCAATTTTAAAGAATTTTTTTTGGACTTCAAATTAAACATCTCATGCTAAATTCTGTAAATATCGGGCCGAAATTGTGGCTACTACTGCCTTAAAGAGCTATATAGGATGCAAGATATATATCGGAGCTACATCTTTATCTGGCCCGACTTTGATGAAATTTTGCACACGTATTGGGACATCAAATAAAACATATCGTGCTAAATTTTTTAAAAATCGGACCAATATTGTGCCTACCACAACCTTAAAAGATATATAGGGAAGCTATTGGGTTGCCCAAAAAGTAATTGCGGATTTTTTTAAAGAAAGTAAATGCATTTTTAATAAAAATTAGAATGAACTTTAATCAAATATACTTTTTTACACTTTTTTTCTAAAGCAAGCTAAAAGTAACAGCTGATAACTGACAGAAGAAAGAATGCAATTACAGAGTCACAAGTTGTGAAAAAAATTGTCAACGCCGACTATATGAAAAATCCGCAATTACTTTTACAACCCAATATATCTTAATCTGAACCGATTTTAATGAAATTTTGCACACATTCTGGGACGCCAAATACAACATTGTGGCTACTACAGACAATTATGGATGCTACAGCCTATAAAGGCCATATCGGTTGGAATAATATTAGGAGAGCTATATCAAAATCTGGCCCGACTTTGATGAAATTTTGTACACATGTTAGGACGCCAAATGAAATATCTATTGCAAAATTTTATAAAGATCTGACCAATACTGTGGTTACTACAGTCTTAAAAGTCCATATCGGATGAGAGATATATAGAGCAGCTATATTTAAATCTTAAACGATTTTTGTTAAATTCTGCACACGTACTGTGAAGCCAAATAAAACGTGTCATGCAAAATATTTTAGAGATCGGACCAAAATTGTAGCGACTACGGCGACTATGGCCCTATATGATGAAAGATATATATATAACCAATATCTAAGTCTGATCCGACCAAAAAAGAGACTTGTTCAAAATTTTTGACAATTGGACAACAAATGCGACCTGTACCTTGATCACAAGAATACATGGACAGACCGACAGGCAGACGGACATAGCTAAATCGAATTAGTAAGTGATCCTAAGCCGATCGGTATACTTATCAACGGGTCTAGCTCTTCTCCTTCTTAATGTTGAAAACAAATGCACAAAATTTTAATACCCTGTTCCACAGTGGTGGTGTTTATAACCTATAAATATGCCGTATGAGAACGGGTAGAAATATATATTTGATATTTGGAACGGTTAAAACTGCGGTGCCAACGAGATCGTGCGTAAAATTTCAAGGCGCTAGTGTAGTCTGAGCGCCTTTTGACAGTCGCCTAAATTTGTTCTCCTCGGTACTTCGCAAAATTGTTCGGGCTGCCAAATCTTCATTTGTGGTCCGATTTTCAATTATGTTTTGGGAATTTACAAAGAAAACTTGGGGAAAAATGTATTCAAGTTTTTTTTAAGGAAACTTTTATCTGCGAAATTCAAAAAAAAAAACATTGTTATGCTATTGAGGCATATCAAGTTATAGTCCGATTCGGAATTGAATTCAATGTTGACGACCGTAGTTGAAGTCATTGTGTAATATTTCAGTCCATTCGGATAAGAATTGCGCTTTAAAGGGGCTAAAGAAGCATGATCGGGATACCGGTTTATATAGGAGCTGTATCAGGCTATAGATCGATTCAGACCATATTGTACACATATGTTGTGCAAAATTTCAGCCAAACTGGAGAAGAATTGCGCCATCCAGAAGTCAAGATCCTAGACCGGTTTATATGACAGCTATAACAGGTTCTAGACCGATTTGCACGATATTTACACAGTTGTTGGAAGTCATAACAAAACACTTCATGTTAAATTTCAGCCGCCCAATTGGATGATAATTGCGCCCTCTATTGGCTCAAGAAGTCAAGATCCAAGATCGGTTTATATGGCAGCTATGTCAGGTTATTTGAACTATATTAAGCACAGTTGTTGAAAGTCATAACAAAATACTCCATGAAAAATTTCGGCTAAATCGGATAAAAATTGCTCCCCCTAGTGGCTCAAGCAGTCAAGGTTGAAGATCGGTTTATATGGCAGCTATATAAAAACATGGACCGATGTGGCCCATTTACAATTCGAAAGTTAGTATGCTTTCGACAGACGGACGGACAAAGCTAGATCGACTTAAAATGTCATGACGATCAAGAATGTATATATTTTATGAGGTTTTAGCTGCATATTTCGAGGTGTTTTAAACGGAATGACGAAATTAGTATACCCCCCTCCTATGGTGGAGGGTATAAAAATCTAGTATCCCTGAAAATAGTTGAGATATTGTGGACCTCTAGCGGACATAAAAAGATTAAATCGGACCACAAACTAAAATTTGGAAGCCCTGTTCCCTTAGTGGAATGTTCATGGGCGAAATTTGCATTTACGGGCCTCCCAAAATGCGCCCGGACAAATAAATCATGCAATATTTCAGCCAAATCGGATAGGAATTGCGCTTTCTACAGGCTCAAAAAGTCAGAACCCCAGGTCTGTTTATATGGCAGCTACATCAAAACATCTGCCGATATAGCCCATTAACAATCACAACCGACCTACACTAATAAGAAGAATTTGTGCAAATTTCAAACGGCTATCTTTACTCCTTCGAAAGTTAGTTAGAACATGGCTAGATCGATATACAATAAAATGTCATTACGATCAAGAATATATATTTTTTGGGGTCTCAGATGAATATTTCGAGGTGTTACACACAGAATGACGAAATTAGTATGTGGAGGGTATAAAAAATAAAAATCTAATATCCTCGAAATAAGTGGCGATATTCTAGAGCTCTAGCGGACCTTTTTGTAGGGAGTTTCGAGAGCTATCCAGCAAAAAATTTGGATATCCGACCACTAACTATAATTTGGCAGCCACAACCAATTCTCGAAATTCCGAGGTGACCAACTTTAGGGGC
This sequence comes from Stomoxys calcitrans, assembly GCF_963082655.1. NCBI lineage: Eukaryota > Metazoa > Arthropoda > Insecta > Diptera > Muscidae > Stomoxys > Stomoxys calcitrans. The sequence goes on from NC_081552.1 coordinate 47,317,430, forward strand.
CAGCCAAAATGCCCCAGGAAAACTTAGGGACTTGAAATATTGTACACGATTTCGATAATATCTCAGGTCCATTCCAAATTTCAAGGTGATAGTTCTACCCGTTTTCACACGGCACATTTTTTAATAGTTTTTATACCCTCCACCATAAGATGGGGGGTATACTAATTTCGTCATTCTGTTTGTAACTACTCGAAATATTCGTCTGAGACCCCATAAAGTATATATATTCTTGGTCGTCGTGAAATTTTATGTCGATCTAGCGATGTCCGTCCGTCTGTCCGTCCGTCCGTCCGTCCGTCTGTCTGTCGAAAGCACGCTAACTTCCGAAGGAGTTAAGCTAGGCGCTTGAAATTTTGCACAAATACCTCTTATTAGTGTAGGTCGGTTGGTATTGTAAATGGGCCATATCGGTCCATGTTTTGATATAGCTGCCATATAAACCGATCTTGGGTCTTGACTTCTTGAGCCTCTAGAGTGCGCAATTCTTATCCGATTGGAATGAAATTTCGCACGACGTGTTTCGTTATGATATCCAACAACTGTGCCAAGTATGGTTCAAATCGGTCCATAACCTGATATAGCTGCCATATAAACCGATCTTGGGTCTTGACTTCTTGAGCCTCTAGCGTGCGCAATTCTTATCCGATCAGAAAAAAATTTTGCACGACGTGTTTTGTTATTATATCCAACAACTGTGCCAAGTATGGTTCAAATCGGTCAATAACCCGATATAGCTGCCATATAAACCGATCTTGGGTCTTGACTTCTTGAGCCTCTAGAGTGCGAAATTCTTATCCGATTGGGATGAAATTTTGCACGACGTGTTTTTTTACGATATCCAACAACTCTGCCAAGTATGGTTCAAATCGGTCCATAACCTGATATAGCTGCCATATAAACCGATCTTGGGTCTTGACTTCTTGAGCCTCTAGCGTGCGCAATTCTTATCCGATCAGAATAAAATTTTCCATGACGTGTTTCGTTATTATATCCAACAACTGTGCCAAGTATGGTTTAAATCGGTTCATAACCTGATATAGCTACCATATAAACCGATCTTGGGTCTTGACTTCTTGAGCCTCTAGAAGGCGCAATTCTTATCCGATTTGAATGAAATTTTGCACGACGGATTCTCTTATGACCATTAACATACGTGTTTGTTATGGTCTGAATCGGTCTATAGCCCTATACAGCTCCCATATAAATCGATCTCTCAATTTTACTTCTTGAGCCCCCAAGGGCGCAATTCTTATTCGAGTTGGCTGACATTTTACACAGGTCTCCAACATATAATTTAATTGTGGTCCAAACCGGACCATATCTTGATATCGCTCTAATAGCAGAGCAAATCCGGAAAAAGAACTCGACAAATGCGACCCATGGTGGAGGGTATATAAGATTCGGCCCGGCCGAACTTAGCACGCTTTTACTTGTTTTTTTTTTGATTTTCTCGCACTGTGTGTAATGGCGGCCCGGGTAATCGATAACCAATTGCCATAATATTTCGAATTTTGCTTATTGGGATCAGAAAAAAAAAACAAGTGAAAGCGTAGTATATATACCTTATATACCCTCTCCCATGGATTGCATTTGTCAAGTTCTTTCCTCGGTATCTCCTTTTAGGCAAAAAAGGATGACGACGTGTTTTGTTATGATATCCAACAACTGTGCCAAGTATGGTTCAAATCGGAACATAACCTGATATAGCTGCCATATAAACCGATCTTGGGTCTTGACTTCTTGAGCCTCTAGAGTGCGCAATTCTTATCCGATCAGAATAAAATTTTGCACGACGTGTTTTGTTATGATATCCAACAACTGTGCCAAGTATGGTTCAAATCGGTCCATAACCTGATATAGCTGCCATATAAACCGACTTCCTCTTGACTTCTTGAGCCTCTAGCGTGCGCAATTCTTATCCGATCAGAATAAAATTTTGCATGACGTGTTTTGTTATTATATCCAACAACTGTGCCAAGTATGGTTCAAATCGGTCAATAACCTGATATAGCTGCCATATAAACCGATCTTGGGTCTTGACTTCTTGAGCCTCTAGAGTGCGAAATTCTTATCCGATTGGGATGAAATTTTGCACGACGTGTTTTGTTACGATATCCAACAACTGTGCCAAGTATGGTTCAAATCGGTCCATAACCTGATATAGCTGCCATATAAACCGATCTGGGGTCTTGACTTCTTGAGCCTCTAGAAGGCGCAATTCTTATCCGATTTGAATGAAATTTTGCTCGACGTATTTTGTTATTATATTCAACAACTGTGCCAAATATGGTTCAAATCGGCTCATAACCTGATATAGCTGCCATATAAACCGATCTTGGGTCTTGACTTCTTGAGCCTCTAGAGTGCGCAATTCTTATCCGATTGGAATGAAATTTTGCACGACGTGTTTTGTTATGATATCCAACAATTGTGCCAAGTATGGTTCAAATCGGTACATAACCTGATATAGCTGCCATATAAACCGATCTTGGGTCTTGACTTCTTGAGCCTCTAGAAGGCGCAATTCTTATCCGATTTGAATGAAATTTTGCACGACGTGTTTTGTTACGATATCCAACAACTGTGCCAAGTATGGTTCAAATCGGTTCATAACCTGATATAGCTACCATATAAACCGATCTTGGGTCTTGACTTCTTGAGCCTCTAGAAGGCGCAATTCTTATCCGATTTGAATGAAATTTTGCACGACGTGTTTTGTTGTTATATCCAACAACTGTGCCAAATATGGTTCAAATCGGTTCATAACCTGATATAGCTGCCATATAAACCGATCTTGGGTCTTGACTTCTTGAGCCTCTAGAGTGCGCAATTCTTATCCGATTTGCCTGAAATTTTGTACGACGGATTCTCTTATGACCATTAACATACGTGTTTGTTATGGTCTGAATCGGTCTATAGCCCTATACAGCTCCCATATAAATCGATCTCTCAATTTTACTTCTTGAGTCCCCAAGGGCGCAATTCTTATTCGAGTTGGCTGACATTTTACACAGGTCTCCAACATATAATTTAATTGTGGTCCAAACCGGACCATATCTTGATATCGCTCTAATAGCAGAGCAAATCCGGAAAAAGAACTCGACAAATGCGATCCATGGTGGAGGGTATATAAGATTCGGCCCGGCCGAACTTAGCACGCTTTTACTTGTTTTTTTTTTTGATTTTCTCGCACTGTGTGTAATGGCGGCCCGGGTAATCGATAACCAATTGCCATAATATTTCGAATTTTTCTTATTGGGATCAGAAAAAAAAACAAGTGAAAGCGTAGTATATATACCTTATATACCCTCTCCCATGGATTGCATTTGTCAAGTTCTTTCCTCGGTATCTCCTTTTAGGCAAAAAAGGATATAAGAAAAGTTTTGCTCTGCTATAAGAGCGATATTAATATATGGTCCGGTTTGGACCACAATTAAATTAAATGTTGCAGTCCTGTGTAAAATGTCAGCCAATTCGAATAAAAATTGCGCCCTTTTGGGGGCTGAAGAAGTAAAATAGAGAGATCGATTTATATGGGAGCTGCATCGGGCTATAGACCGATTCAGACCATAATAAACACGTATGTTGATGGGCATGAGAGAATCCTTCGTACAAAATTTCAGTCAAATCGGATAATAATTGCGTCCCCTAGAGGCTCAAGAAATGAAGATCCAGATTGGTTTATATGACAGCTATATCAAGTTAAAGTCCGATTTCAACCATACTCATCATAGTTGTTGGAAGTCATAACAAAACGAGGATTTACGTATGTATGAGGGTATAAAAATGGGGAGTATGCCTTTTTCCTATTCCGAATGGGTCTATGCCCGATAGTCCTCCCATATAAACTGATGTGTTGATTTGACGTCGTGAGGCTTAAGGGGGCGCAAATCTTATCCAGCATCTTTACCAAGATTGCTCCAAACCGCGTCGTGACATGTTATAGCGTTCATTCAAACCGATCTCCTGATTGGTTGGGGTCTTTTCTTTTACAATTACAAATGAAATGTCTAAAAAATTAAAATCCTTAATCTTAAATTTTTTATAGGATTTTAGTTGCAAACGAATTGTTTACGATTATCTTTGCATTTTTCTTCCTTTTTTCATCTTAAAGTCATGAAATAGAAGTGTTTGTCGAATTAATAAAATTAACATTGCCATGGTCGATGTACATTAAATCCATCCATCGCCACAAATACCTTTTGCTGGCTTAAGGACACACATTGCCAAACGAAGCCAGCCCTTTGCATACAAATATTCCTATACGGTTGATCCTATGCCCGTTTTGCAGGGGTGATGGCTGGAGAATTCTTCGTAAAATGATGTCACAATTTGTGTCGTTGCAAACTTAATTAATGTTATGCTTTTGCACAAGGATATTTTTAGTGGTGAATCTCATTCTTTTTATACCCTCCACCATAGGATAGGGGGGTATACTAATTTCGTCATTCTGTTTGTAACTACTACCCATATATTATATATATTCTTGATCGTCGCGACAGTTTATATCGATCTAGCCATGTCCGTCCGTCCGTCTGTCTGTCCGTCCGTCCGTCCGTCCGTCTGTCCTGTCTAAAGCGCCCTAACTTCCGAAAGAGTAAAGCTAGCCGCTTGAAATTTTGCCCAAATACTTCTTATTAGTGTAGGTCGGTTGATATTGTAAATGGGCCTTATCGGTTCATGGTTTGATATAGCTGCCATATAAACCGATCTTGGGTCTTGACTTCTTGAGCCTCTAGAGTGCGCAATTTTTATCCGATTGGAATGAAATTTTGCACGTCGTGTTTTGTTATGACATCCAATAACTGTGCCAAGTATGGTTCAAATCGGTTCATAACCTGATATAGCTGTCATATAAACAGTTCTGGGGACTTGACTTCTTGAGCCTCTAGAGTGCGCAATTCTTTTCCGATTGGAATGAAATTTTGCACGTAGTATTTTGTTATGATATCCAACAACTGTGGCAAGTATGGTTCAAATCGGTTTATAACCTGATTTAGCTGTCATATAAACAGTTCTGGGGACTTGACTTCTTGAGCTTCTAGAGGGCGCAATTCCTATCCGATATGGCCGAAATTTCGCAAGACATATTTTATTCTCACTTTCAACGACTGTGACGAATAAGGTTCAAATCGGTTCATAACCGGATATAGCTGCCATATAAACCTATCTGGGAACTTGACTTCTTGAGCCTCTAGAGGTCGCAATTATTGTCCGATTTGCCTGAAATTTTGTACGACGGATCCACTCATGACCATCAACACACTTGTTTATTATGGTCTGAATCGGTCTATAGCCCGATACAGCTCCCATATAAATCGTTCTTTCTATTTTACTTCTTGAGCCCCCAAGGGGCGCAATTCTTATTCAAATTGGCTGACATTTTGCACAGGTCTCCAACATATAATTTAATTGTGGTCCAAACCGGACCATATCTTGACATCGCTCTAATAGTAGAGCAAATCTTTTCTTATATCCTTTTTTGCCTAAGAAGAAATGCCGGGAAAAGAACTCGACAAATGCGATCCATGGTGGAGGGTATATAAAATTCGACACGGCCGAACTTTGCACGCTTTTACTTGTTTCCACTTATTTTGCATTTGGCTTGTTTCTGCTACAGGAACTCTTTTGTTTGACTTTCCTTTGGCGGATTGCAGCAGCAGGAGTGAGACCAAACCAAGGCAGGCAGGTAGTGTCCTCAATGACAGCTTTGGGTGTTATGCTTTGATGCTTCAGTTTTTCTCTGAATACATTTCAATGCTCTCTTTCCTCCGGTTAAGGGGGTCCAGGAGCATGATGCTCTTGCCTTAGTAAAGTAAATAACAGAACTGTACAGTTTGTTGGGTTATGCTGCATTCTTTGGCATAACGATAACGACATTGCCATGCTGTTGTGCTTGCACTTCATGTCAGTTTCACTTGATTCAAACTATTCCAATGTTTTGCTGCTAATATCCAGCATAAGAAGGACAGACAGCTGCCGATGTAGAACGGATGTAGTTTTTGATGTCTTCTTTGATTTTTATTTTTTTGGAATTTTTTTTGCTTTTATTTTTTTTTTTTGGGAGGAAACTTAGCATGCAAATTAATGGTGGTATTTGGCAGTCGTTGCTTTTTGTTTATCTTGGAAGGGTTGCAGTTGCTGGTTTTGTCCAAAAATTTGTACTTCATTTATGATGGTTTCATTATTAGATTTGTCATTGTAAATTAAGAATAAACAACAACATTTGGGAAAGTACTTCAGTGTGAATGGAGCAAAGATGTCAGAGCTAATGAAGATATTAGAGCTGAAGAAGCAATAATGAAGCCATAACCCCATTACCAAAAGGAAAGAAAACATGTAAAAGCATGCTAAATTCTGTCGGGCCGAATCTTATATACCCTCCACCATGGATCGCATTTGTCAAGTTCTTGGCCCGATATCACTTTATGGGCAAACAAAGGATAATGGATAAAAATTCCTATGCTATTGGAGCTACACCATGTTATGAACCGATTGGGGCCATACTTGGTTTGGATTTTGGAGACCAAAGTGGAAGTGCCACGTATGTTAAATGTCACACCAGAAGACGTTGTGCAAAATTTCAGCCAAATCGGATAAGAATTGCTCCCTCTAGAGGCTCAAGAGGTATAATCGGGTGATCGGCTTATATGGGAGCTATATCAAGTTGTGAACCGATTTAGACAATACTTGGTCCAGTTGTTGAAAGTCAAAACAAACCACTTCATACTAAAATTCTGCGGCTCAAGAAATGAAGTTCCGAGATGGGTTTATAAGGGAGCTATGTCAGGTAATGAACCGATTTTATCCATACTTGGCGCAGTTGTTAGAAGTAAGAACAAAACATTTCATGCGAAATATCAGCCAAATCATGTAATAACTGCGCACACTAGAGGCTCAAGAAGTCAAGATGCCAGATCGGTTTATATGGGAGCTAATCCATGTTATGAACAGGTTGGACCACAGGTTAATAGGTCAAAACAAAATACTTCATGGAAAATTTCAGCTAAATCAGAATATAATTGCACCCTCCAGCGGTTCAAGAAGTCAAAATCCGAAATCGGTTAATATGGGGCTATATCAGGTTATGAAACGATTTGCACCATAGTTTACGCTGTTTTTGGAATTTAAAACAAAACATTGCGTGCAAAATTTCAGCCAAATCGGATAATACATGAGCCCTTTAGGGGCGAGATTGGTATATAGGGGAGCTATACCACGTTATGAACCGGTTTGGATCATACGTGGCACATTTCTAAGAAATCAAAACAGAACACTTCATGCAAAATTTCAGCCAAATCGGATAATAATTGTGCCCTCTAGCGGCACAAGAAGTCAAGATCGAAAATCGGTTTATATGGGAGCTAAATTAAAACATGTACCAATATAGCCCAGTTGCAATCCTTACCGACATACACTAATAGGGAGTGCAAATTGAAAATTTGCGCATGAACGTTTCATTAAGGAACCGATTAAAGTTTAAGCTCAATGATAAGGGGCCTCTTTTTTATTGCCGACTCCGAACGCCGTGCCGCAGTGCGACACCTCTTTGGGGAGAAGTTTTAACATGGCATAGTACGTCGTAAATGTCGCCAGCATTAGAAAGGGATAACCACCGGGCGTTCAGCGTCATAATCGGACATGCTTACCGCTTGCGCTACGGTGGCCTCCACACTATTAGGATATATTCAAGCGCCTATTCCTTCGAAAGTTATCGTGCTTTCGACATACGGACGGAAAGGCCTAAATCAACTTCCATCAAGAATATATATACTTTATTGGGTCTGAGATGAATACTTCGATATGTTACAAAAGGAATGACGAAATTAATATACCTCCCTCTTATGGTGGGGGTTATAATGATGGGGAAAAGTGCAGTTAATGGCGAAAATAAGAAGAAACCCCTGATATGAAGTCAAATAAAAGAACATGAAGATTGAGTGCGAGGGTATCCCGAAGCCTCCCCTGTCCCACCCAAAATAATATTTTGTGGAATATAAGCGATATGGTACTCAAATGTAAGGGACAATTTTTTGAAACTACCTAAAATGATCCAGTAACACAAACATGAAGAAAAATAACAAAGGAATTGAGACCGATGGGATCCCAAAATTATCACCCCTCTTACTATTTTAAAATTATCCCCGAAACATGAATCTGAAGTCCAAGAACAAGAACATGGGAATTGAACCAAGGGGGAACTTTGCCCATTCAAAAAATATTTTAGGGAATATAAGCGATATGGTATTCAGATGAAAGGCAATTTTGGCATACCCCCTTAAATTGACCTCTGAAACAAGAAGTATAAGAACAAGTTTATGTTCATTGAGACCAAGGGCACCCCAAAGTCTCTCCTCACCCAAAGTAATATTTTGTGTAATATTAGCGATATGATACTCAAATAAAAAGAAATATTTTTTGGTAACCGCTTTAAAATCTTCTTTAAATATGTACTCCAAGAACATGGAAATGTGAATTGAGCCCGAGGGGAACCACAAGTCCCCCTTGCCCCACCCACAATAATATTTTGGAGAATAAAAGCGAAATGGGTCTCAAATGAAAGACAATTTTGTGTAGATCACTAGGAGGGGTGGTTGGATCAAGAATCGTTAACCATTAGATTTTACCATTTTGATTATTTGAAGCCATTTTTTAGTCATCCAATAATACAATATGGTGCTAAAGTTCATGGAGGTCATCGTAATGCCTCCATAAACTTGAGCACCTGTCTGCCTATGACGATGAATGCCTGGGTTTAAATCCTGTTTAGCGGTGCTCCTAGTGCTGGCGACATTTTGTGAGGTACTGTACTATTTAGTATGGCAGCCATCTAAAAACTTCTCCACAAAGGGGTGTCGCATTGGAGCACGCTGTGCAGACTGGGATATAAAATAACAAGTAAAAGCGTGCTAAGTTCGTCCGGCCCGAATCTGATATACCCTCCACCATGGATCGCATTTGTCGAGTTTTTTTCCCGGCATATCTTCTTAGGCAAAAAAAGGATATAAGAAAAGATTTGCTCTGCTATTAGAGCGATATAAAGATATGGTCCGGTTTGGACCACAATTAAACTATATGTTGGAGACCTGTGTAAAATGTCAACCAATTCGAATAAGAATTGCGCCCTTTGTGGGCTCAAGAAGTAAAGTAGAGAGATCGATTTATATGGGAGCTGTATCGGGCTATAGACAGATTCAGACCATAATAAACACGTATGTTGAAAGTCATGAGAGGATCTGTCGTACAAAATTTCAGGCAAATGGGATAATAATTGCGACCTCTAGAGGCTCAAGAAGTCAAGATCCCAGATCGGTTTATATGGCAGCTATATCAGGTTATGAACCGACTTGTACTTTATTTGACATAGTTGTTGAAAGTAACAATAAAAAACGTCTTGCGAAATTTCAGCCAAATCGGATAGGAATTGCGCCCTCTAGAAGCTCAAGAAGTCAAGTCCCCACATCTGTTTATATGACAGCTATATAAGGTAATGAACCGATTTGAACCATATTTGGCACAGTTGTTGGATATCGCAACAAAACACGTCGTGCAAAATTTCATTCAAATCAGATAAGAATTGCTCTATATGGTATCCAATCGGATACTCTAGAGGCTCAAGAAGTCAAGACCCCAGATCGGTTTATATGGCAGCTATATCAGGTTATGGACCGATTTGAACAATACTTGGCACAGTTGTTGGATATCATAACAAAACACGTCGTGCAAAATTTCATTCCAATCGGATAAGAATTGCGCACTCTAAAGGCTCAAGAAGTCAAAACCCAAGATCGGTTTATATGACAGCTATATAAGGTAATGGACCGATTTGAACCATACTTGGCACAGTTGTTGGATACCATAACAAAACACGTCGTGCAAAATTTCATTCCAATCGGATAAGAATTGCGCACTCTAGAGGCTCAAGAAGTCAAGACCCCAGATCGGTTTATATGGCAGCTATATCAGGTTATGGACAGATTTGAACAATACTTGGCACAGTTGTTGGATATAATAACAAAACACGTCGTGCAAAATTTCATTCCAATCGGATAAGAATTGCGCACTCTAGAGGCTCAAGAAGTCATGACCCAAGATCGGTTTATATGACAGCTATATAAGGTTATGGACCGATTTGAACCATACTTGACACAGTCGTTGGATATCATAACAAAACACGTCGTGCAAAATTTCATTCCAATCGGATAAGAATTGCGCACTCTAGAGGCTCAAGAAGTCAAGACCCCAGATCGGTTTATATGGCAGCTATATCAGGTTATGGACCGATTTGAACAATACTTGGCACAGTTGTTGGATATCATAACAAAACACGTCGTGCAAAATTTCATTCCAATCGGATAAGAATTGCGCACTGCAAAGGCTCAAGAAATTAAGACCCAAGATCGGTCTATATGACAGCTATATAAGGTTATGGGCCGATTTGAACCATACTAACAAAACACGTCGTGCAAAATTTCATTCCAATCGGATAAGAATTGCGCACTCTAGAGGCTCACGAAGTCAAGACCCAAGATCGGTTTATATGGCAGCTATATCAAAACATGGTCCGATATGGCCCATTTACAATACCAACCGACCAACACTAATAAGAAGTATTTGTACAAAATTTCAAGCGGCTAGCTTTACTTTTTCGGAAGTTAGCGTGTTGTTGACAGACAGACGGACTGACGGACGGACTTGGTTAGATCGACATAAAATGTCGCAACGATCAAGAATATATATACTTTAAGGGGTCTCAGGCGAATATTTCGAATAGTTACAAACAGAATGACGAAATTAGTAGACCCCCCATCTTATGGTGGAGGGTATAAAAAGAGGCCCCTTAAATTTGAATCGGACAGCACTCATTGATATATAAAAAAGTTTGCCCCTGTTCCCTAATGGAATGTTCATGGGCAAATTTGCATTTTTGCTAACGTTTGAACTCAAGCCCCAAAAATAGACTTGATATACGTCTCGACAAGTTTTCCTCTCAACTGGACCTAATTCAAGATAAGGTTAGGTTAGAGTGCCAGCTTATTTTCTAAACAGACTCACTTATAGGATATTGACATCGCTTTGGACACCTGCGTAGGCGGACTTCAGGATAATAAAGATGTCGAGACTATTAGGCTTTAATTGTAGCAATGTAAAAGCAAGGGGAAGGTATAGGCATATGACTGCATATCTTGTTATACCCTCCACTATGGGATGGGGGTATACCATATTTGCCATTTCGTTCGTAACACCTAGAAATATTGATCTCAGAACCCATAAAGTATATATACATATAAAGTCCATCTAGCCATGACCGTTTGTCGGTTTGTGAAAATCACGATATTGATTCGCTTGAAATTGTGCATAGTTGCTTCATATCAATGTATCACATTGGGGATTGTATATGGGCCCAATTGGTGCATGTTAAGATACAGATCCCGTATATACCGATCTCCATATTTGGATTCTTGAGCCTCTAGGGGGCTTTAGTCTTATCCGGTTTGACTGATATTCGCCAGAAAAACCCCAGTGGCGGAATCACATATGGCTCCCATCATGTAGGCATAAAAACATACTTCTTTTAGGAGTCAATCTATCATCAGTTACTACTTCTCAAAATATGCATGATATAACACATATTCTCGACATTTTTGCCCTTGAGCGAAAATGCTCTTACACCTACCCACACAACTTCTCAAAATTGTTGTTTTAATATGCCTGCTTATCGGCTCCAAAAGATGCGATACTCACTGCTCCTCCATTTCTTGAAATAGGCCCGTAAACATGCCTCAATTTGAGCTCAAAATGATCCAATGCACATTAATTTTACTATTCTCTTCTTCTTCATATATAAAAGCCACACGTGATTTACTGACTGACTGATCACTGCCCAGCCTAAAAGGCTAAAGTTTGAATTATGAAATTTTGCACGAATGTTGGTCTTAGGTCGTGAGATTGGGTTTGGCGATATTCGTTCGCTAAGGCGCTAAATAGTACCATTATAGTACGAAATGGTGCATGCTTGTGCAGTGTGAACGGAAAGTGTTGCGAGAGTGATTTTGGGCTCAAATTAAAAAGCTCTTGAAAATAAAAGATTTGATAAACAAATCCTCCAAAATAGTACTGGAAGTGGGAGAAATAGTTATATTAGTGCTGCATTGGGTACTAATTGGTACTTTCTTTGTATATTGAGAATTTGGAAACTTAAGCACACCATGGCAAACTTAATTGGATGATTAGAAGATTTTTTGGAAAATATTACATTTAGGTACTAAAAAAAGTACCAACAATTAACGAATTTAGAAATTTGACCTAAGCTACAAAATTATGAGAATTAGAAACAGTAACGAAAAATAGTACTGGTAATGAGAGAAAACGTACGTTTAGTACCGCAATTGGTACCATTTGGTACTTTCTTTGCAGATTAAGCTGGAGGTATGAAATTTGGTATGTAGCTACAAGTAGGCAAAATATATAAGATGTCTAAATGATCTCTTTAAAATTTGAACATTTTGGTACCAAAATTGGTACCATTTGGTACTTTCTTTATAGAATGAGCTACAGTTTTGAAATTTGGCATGTAGGTACAACTAGGAAAGATATGATGGATGACTAGGTTAGGTTGAAAAGAGGATGCGGATATTCATCTGCCCCATGCCAATATGGAGATACACCTAAGCCAGTTATTGGCTTGTTGTGCCCCTAATGGAAATGGGATGGGTCCCAAACCTGGCACGGGATAGGTCCTCCGGTAATAGGGACCTGTCCCAGTTCTCGTCCTCTTACATGGAAAAAACCTATCACTTTAGTCGCTCGAGGTGAATTATTGCCATCATTCAAAAACCTTAGGATAGTTCCTGCGACAGTTCGAAAAGGATGAGTATACTTTGCAAGTATTTTTAAGGAATATAACATTAGTAAGCAAATATATTTAACGGAAAAGCAATTTTAAGCAATAATTGAGCGACTTTTTAAAAAATAATAAAAAATCATAAGTTATGACAGTTGAAACTTTTCATTCCCTGTAGGATATGTCCTGTAACAGGTAACTTTGGCACCATTGACTATTGACGCCTACGGGAAATAGGCGCGTTCTATATACAAAACAGTAAACTCGAAAAATAAAATTTAAATCATGAATTCCGTGCTACTTACACCACCATCAACTTAGCTAAGTATGGTCTGAATCGGTCCATAACAACATATATCTCCCATATAAACCGAACTCTTGGATGTAAAGGGTGATTTTTTTGAGGTTAGGATTTTCATGCATTAGTATTTGACAGATCACGTGGGATTTCAGACATGGTGTCAAAGAGAAAGATGCTCAGTATGCTTTGACATTTCATCATGAATAGACTTACTAACGAGCAACGCTTGCAAATCATTGAATTTTATTACCAAAATCAGTGTTCGGTTCGAAATGTGTTCATTCACCGTAACGTTGCGTCCAACAGCATCTTTGAAAAAATACGGTCCAATGATTCCACCAGCGTACAAACCACATCAAACAGTGCATTTTTCGGGATGCATGGGCAGTTCTTGAACGGCTTCTGGTTGCTCTTCACTCCAAATGCGGCAATTTTGCTTATTTACGTAGCCATTCAACCAGAAATGAGACTCATCGCTGAACAAAATTTGTCAAAATTTGAACACATTTCGAACCGAACACTGATTTTGGTAATAAAATTCAATGATTTGCATGATGAAATGTCAAAGCATACTGAGCATCTTTCTCTTTGACACCATGTCTGAAATCCCACGTGATCTGTCAAATACTAATGCATGAAAATCCTAACCTCAAAAAAATCACCTTTTACTTTACTTCATTAGCTCCTAGATGGTGTAATTCTTATCGGATCTGGTTAAAATTTAGCGTGGTGATTAATGTTATGATTTTCAACATATAAGCCAAGTATGGTCAGAATAAGTTTATAACCAAACAATGCTCAAATATAGTGCGATTTACCGATTGTACTTCTTGAGCATTTAGATAGTGCAATTCTTATCCGATTTACCTGAAAGTTCTTAAGACGATTTTTAATAGCCTGATAGCCTGAATCGGTTATAGGCCTGTTCTTATAAACCAATTTTCCCATATTACATCTTGAGCAGCTAGAGGGCTCTATTTTTCATTATTGACTTCTCCTATAAACTACAGCATCAATATCATCTATGGTTCAACTAGATTCATAACCTCTCATAGCTTTCAAATAAACTGATCTACGGTTTGACTTCTCCAACTTCTAGAAGACATATTTATTTTTTACCAGATTTGCACCATGCAAGATAATTTCTCCAATAACCTCCAATTTTTGTGTCAATTGTGGTCCAAATCGGTCCGTAACCTCTTCTGTATACCTATATATATACTGTTTGACTCCTCAAGTTACTAAGAGATGGATTTTTATCAGTTTTGTGTGAAAATTCGCGCGTGGTGGTTTTATTATACCCTCTACCATAGGATGGGGGTAAACTAAAATCGTCATTCCGTTTGTAATACATCGACATATTGGCCTCAGGCTCCATAAGGTATACATTCTTGATTGCCGTGACATTTTAAGTTGATCTAGCCATGTGAGTCCGTCTGTCTGTCTGTCTGACCTTCTGTGGATAGCACGCTAACTTGTACAATTTAGGCTGGAATTGTAAATGGGCCATATAGGTCCCATATAAACCGATCATCTGATTAAACTTTTGAACCTCTAGAGACCTTAATTTTTTTTATCCGATTTAACTGAAATTTTGTACTATGGCGTTTTCTATGACATGCAAAAGATGTGCCATGTATGGTTCGAATCGGTTCCAAGCCTGATATAGCTCCCATATAATATAAACCAATTTCCCGATTATACTTTTTAAGCCTCTAGAGTGCGTAATTCTTAACTGATGTGGCTGTTTAATAATTGTTTCTAAATATCTAACATTCGTGCCAAGTATGGTTTGAATCGGTCTAAAACGTGATATAGCTGCCATATATATCAATCTCTCGAATGCACTTCTTGAGCTCCTAGAGGGCCCAGTTCTAATTGGCTTTGGCTGAAATTTTGCGCAGCGGCTACTCCTATGAACCTTAAGGTATGTGGCAAATATTGTCTGAATGGGTCAATAACCTGTTTTTGCTCCCATATTAACCGATCTCCCGATTTTGCTTCTTAAGCCTCTTGAGGGCATAATTCTCAACCGATTTGGCTGATATTTTTTACCGTTCAGCGATGAGGCTCATTTCTGGTTGAATGGCTACGTAAATAAGCAAAATTGCCGCATTTGGAGTGAAGAGCAATCAGAAGCCGTTCAAGAACTGCCCATGCATCCCGAAAAATGCACTGTTTGGTGTGGTTTGTACGCTGGTGGAATCATTGGACCGTATTTTTTCAAAGATGCTGTTGGACGCAACGTTACGGTGAATGAACACATTTCGAACCGAACACTGATTTTGGTAATAAAATTCAATGATTTGCAAGCGTTGCTCGTTAGTAAGTCTATTCATGATGAAATGTCAAAGCATACTGAGCATCTTTCTCTTTGACACCATGTCTGAAATCCCACGTGATCTGTCAAATACTAATGCATGAAAATCCTAACCTCAAAAAAATCACCCTTTAGCTACAATAGTCTAGCAATTTTTATACCCTCCACCATAAGATGGGGGGTATACTAATTTCGTCATTCTGATTGTAACTACTCGAAATATTCGTCTGAGACCCTATACAGTATATATATATTCTTGATCGTCGTGAAATTTTATGTCGATCTAGCCATGTCCGTCCGTCTGTCCGTCCGTCCGACCGTCTGTCTGTCGAAAGCACGCTAACTTCCGAAGGAGTAAAGCTAGCCGCTTGAAATTTTGCACAAATACTTCTTATTAGTGTAGGTCGGTTGGTATTGTAAATGGGCCATATCGGTCCATGTTTTGATATAGCTGCCATATAACCCGATCTTGGGTCTTGACTTCTTGAGCCTCTAGAGTGTGCAATTCTTATCCGATTGGGATGAAATTTTGCACGACGTGTTTTGTTATGATATCCAACAACTGTGCCAAGTATGGTTCAAATCGGTTCATAACCTGATATAGCTGTCATATAAACCGATCTTGGGTCTTGACTTCCTGAGCCTCTAGAGTGCGCAATTCTTATCCGATTAGAATTAAAATTTGCACGACGTGTTTCGTTATTATATCCAACAATTGTGTCAAGTATGGTTCAAATCGGTTCATAACCTGATATAGCTGCCATATAAACCGATCTTGGGTCTTGACTTCTTGAGCCTCTAGAGTGCGCAATTCCTATCCGATTTGAATGAATTTTTGCACGTAGTATTTTGTTATGATATCCAACAACTGTGCCAAGTATGGTTCAAATCGGTCCATAACCTGATATAGCTGCCATATAAACCGATCTTGGGTCTTGACTTCTTGAGCCTCTAGAGGGCGCAATTCTCATCCGACTAGACTGAAATTTTGCACATAGTGTTTTAGTATCACTTCTAACAACTGTGCTAAGTATGGTTCAATTCGGGCCATTACCTAGTATAGCTGTCATATAAACCGATCTTGGGTCTTGACTTCTTGAGGCTCTAGAGTGCGCAATTCTTATCCGATTAGAATGAAATTTTGCACCACGTGTTTTGTTATGATATCCAACAACTGTGCCAAGTATGGGTCAAATCGGTTTATAACCTGATGTAGCTGCCATATAAACCGATCTTGGGTCTTGACTTCTTGAGCTTCTAGGGGGCGCAATTCCTATCCTATTTGGCTGAAATTTTGCAAGACGTTTTTTATTGTTACTTTCAACAACTATGTCAAATAAGGTTCAAATCGGTTCATAACCTGATATAGCTGCCATATAAATCGATCTGGGATCTTAACTTCTTGAGCCTCTAGAGGTCGCAATGATTATCCGATTTGCCTGAAATTTTCTACGACGGATCCTCTCATGACCATCAACATACGTGTTTATTATGGTCTGAATCGGTCTATAGCCCGATTGAGCTCCCATATAAATCGATCTCTCTATTTTACTTTTTGAGACCCCCAAAAGGCGCAATTCATATTCGAATTGGCTGACATTTTACACAGGTCTCCAACATATAATTTAATTGTGGTCTAAACCGGATCATATCTTGATATCGCTCTAATAGCAGATTTTTCTTTCTTTAATTTCTTATATCATTTTTTGCCTAAGAAGAGATGCCGGGAAAAGAACTGACAAATGCGCTCCATGGTGGAGGGTATATAAGATTCGGCCCGGCCGAACTTAGCACGCTTATACTTGTTATTAATTATCCTTTGCTTGCCTATAAAGATATACCGAGCCAGAATTTGATAAAGGCGTTGTATAGTGGAGGGCTGCACGTATGGTGTGATACAACTGTTATCTCATTTTTTTTTTCCTAATTTTTAAGTTTTTCCCCTTATACATTATTCCAATTCCCTGCATCGTCGTCACGCACACTAGGCAAATACTTCAATCAACGCTTAAAATCGATAATATTTTAAATAATCCTTAACCCACAATTGAGTCCTTGAGTTGATGCAAAGGCAAATATTGAAATAAATAATAACTTCGCCCTATCAATACTCGAGAAAATTATGAAAACGCTTGAGAATTGTGTATTTTGCCATTGAATAAAAGTAAGGCCCATAAAAAAAGTCGTCGCTTGAGTTGATTTGCAGAAAAAAATTTTCCAAGGGTCGCCGAAGCTCATGATTTATTGTTTATAACTGGAAAATTGTTCATCCACTGTGAAAGTTTCCTCACTCTATGCTGTGTTTTGAATTAAAATTGCCAAAAACTTTTCCTTTTATTTCATATTTCCTTAAAAATTCATCAATCATCCGCAAGGATAAATAGCTGCACCAAAAGTTGTGGGAAAAAATCATATGACAGTCATAACCAATTGAAACAAAATCACCAGAAAAGAAAATGTCTAGAACTTCGGTTAATATTTGTAAGTTACATAAAACCTTCACCAAACTGTTTCTCTATTTCTATCTGGCTTTCATGGCAGGATATCTATACAAATATCCCTGTAAACTTTTTGGGGGGATGAGTTTGTAAATATAACAAACTAGCTGACCCGGGCCCGCTCCGCTGCGCCTTCTTTTACTTTATATGGAACAAAAGTTTCCTTGAAATATTTGTTTTTGACAATTAAAGAGCTTTTAGTGAAATACCATGCTACGAAAATTGTATATCGCTTGACTAACAGTGCCTTTATCTGAATTCCATATGATCTTTATTGGTCTACGAATTTAAGTTTGGATGTAAGGCGTACTCCATTCTTAAAATACTTCATTTCAGGCCGATATTCTCATCATGTCTGTTTTAGTTGTGTTTTAGGGGGAGAGATGGTCCCCCAGATACTTGGCCCTCACAAAATGTCAGCTCCTTTCTTAAATACCATTTATCTAAACCCCATACTGCCATTGGCTTAAGAGGAGTTTACAGGATGAGGCGTCCCCCAAACACATGGCCCCAAAATAGGTTATCAAATTAGTTTTCTAATCACAAATACTTCTCATTTGAGCCAAATATTGGTATGGTCGAAAAATTTTTCCCTTTGGGGGTGTTCTGAGAAAGGGGCGATGCCCTAAATACATGGTCCTACATTTGGATATCAAATTCGTATTTTACTCCCAAATACCTTTATTTGAGCCCCATATTGCAGTGGTTACAAAAAAAAGGCTGTTTGTGGGGTATTTTGGGTATCAATTCTTGCGAAAATGGGTATCAATTCTAACTCTACCCCCAATACCTTTCATTTAAGCTCCACATTGACATGGTGGGTAAAAATGCCCGATTTAGGGGTCTTTTGGCGATTGGGGTGGTCCCCTAAACACTAAGCCCGGAAAATATATCAGCAATGTACTCTATTCTAATATATCTATAGATCACTTATTTGAACCCCATATTGCCATTGCCCTCAAAATTACATACCAAATTCGTTTTCTAATCTTATTTAAACCCCTTATTGCAACAGTCAGCAAATATGTCCGGATTGGGGTATTGGCCCTAAAAACTATGAATATTTAGTTCCACTCTCTTTAAGACCCAAATTGTCTTTGTGAGCAAATACGTCTTTTTGGGGATTGTTGTGGTGGTGGGACGTCCGCTAGACAGTTGGCCCCTAATCAGATACGTGGTCTACTCCCAAATACCTTTAATTTGAGCCCCATATTTCCATAGTCGGCAAACATGACCGGCTCTTTTTTGGGGGATGGGCGGCCACTCAGTGAGTTGGCCATGAAAATATACATCGGATTCGTGTTCCACTTTACAAACTCTCTTATTTGAGCCTCATATTGCAATGGTCAGAAAATACTTACTATTTGGGAGGTTTTGTGGGGGTGGGGTGGCCCCATAGACACTTTTTCCGAATATTGGTATCATATTCGTGCTTTACTCCCAAAGGCCTTTCATTTGAGCCCCATATTGCTATGGTCGTATATTAGTCCGCTTTGGGGATGTTTTTGGGGAGAGGTGGCTTGGTACCATATTTGGATATCAGATTCGTATTCTACATTCAAATACCTTTCATTTAAGCCCCACATTCCCATGGTCAGTAAATAAGTCCTGTTTGGGGGGTGTTTTGGGGAAGGGGTGGATCCCCAGAAACATGGTCCCAAATTTGGATATCAGATTCGTATTCTACTCGGAAATACCTTTCATTTGAGTCCCATATTACCATGGTCGGTAAATAAGACCGATTTAGAGGTTTTTGGGGGTTGGGGTGGTCCGCCTAGCACTTGGTCCGACAATTGGATATCAGATACGTTTTCTTATTCTAAATACCCTTCATTTGAGTCCCATATTGTCGTGATTGGTGTAAATATATGTTTGGTAGGTTTTATGGTGGGGCAGCACCCCAAGGTACCCCATCCGAAATTTGGATACCAAATTTTTATTTTTAGGGTACTATATGAGAGCACACAAAATTTCGCCTAAATCGCACCACCCATCTCCGAAATCTGGCGTTTCTGCAAATTAGAGTAAGGGGGAGGGTCCGTTCCCCCTTCAGATATCAAAAAATGTAGTACCCTATTTTCACCACGGGGTCATTATGTACCATCTGTGAAAATTTCGGTTCAGCCGTTTCTGAGTATATAAGGAACACACAAACATACAAACAAACCTACAAACAAACATAAATTGATTTTTATACCCTCCAGCATAGGATGGGGGGTATACTTATTTCGTCATTCTGATTGTAACTACCCGAAATATTCGTCTGAGACCCCATAAAGTATATATATTCTTGATCGTCGTGACATTTTATGTCGATCTAGCCATGTCCGTCCGTCTGTCCGTCCGTCCGTCCGTCTGTCTGTCGAAAGCACGGTAACTTCCGAAGGAGTAAAGCTAGCCGCTTGAAATTTTGCACAAATACTTTTTATTAGTGTAGGTCGGTTGGTATTGTAAATGGGCCATATCGGCCCATGTTTTGATATAGCTGCCATATAAACCGATCTTGGGCCTTGACTTCTTGAGCCTCTTAAGTGTTCAATTCTTATCCGATTTGAATGAAATTTTGCACGACGTGTTTTGTTATGATATCCAACAACTGTGCTAAGTATGGTTTAAATCGGTCCATAACCTGATATAGCTGCCATATAAACCGAGCTTGGGTCTTGACTTCTTGAGCCTCTTAAGTGTTCAATTCTTATCCGATTGGAATGAATTTTGCACGACGTGTTTTGTTTTGATAGCCAATAACTGTGCCAAGTGTGGTTCAAATCGGTTCATAACCTGATATAGCTGTCATATAAACAGATCTTGGGACTTGACTTCTTCAGCTTCTAGAGGGCGCAATTCCTATCCGATTTGGCTGAAATATTGCATGACTTATTATACCCTCCACCATAAGATGGGGGGTATACTAATTTCGTCATTCTGTTTGTAACTACTCGAAATATTCGTTTGAGACCCCATAAAGTATATATATTCTTGATCGTCGTGACATTTTATGTCGATCTAGCCATGTCCGTCCGTCTGTCCGTCCGTCCGTCCGTCCGTCTGTCTGTCGAAAGCACGCTAACTTCCGAAGGAGTAAAGCTAGCCGCTTGAAATTTTGTACAAATACTTTTTATTAGTGTAGGTCGGTTGGTATTGTAAATGGGCCATATCGGTCCATGTTTTGATATAGCTGCCATATAAACCGATCTTGGGCCTTGACTTCTTGAGCCTCTTAAGTGTTCAATTCTTATCCGATTGGAATGAAATTTTGCACGACGAGTTTTGTTTTGATATCCAACAACTGTGCTAAGTATGGTTTAAATCGGTCCATAACCTGATATAGCTGCCATATAAACCGAGCTTGGGTCTTGACTTCTTGAGCCTCTAGAGTGCGCAATTCTTATCCGATTGGAATGAAATTTTGCACGACATGTTTTGTTATGATATCCAACAACTGTGCCAAGTATGGTTCAAATCGGTCCATAACCTGATATAGCTGCCATATAAACCGATCTTGGGTCTTGATTTCTTGAGCCTCTAGAGTGCGCAATTCTTATCCGATTGGAATGAAATTTTGCACGATGTGTTTCGTTATGATATCCAACAACTGCGCCAAGTATGGTTCAAATCGGTTTATAACCTGATATAGCTGCCATATAAACCGATCTTGGGTCTTGACTTCTTGAGCCTCTAGCGTGCGCAATTCTTATCCGATCAGAATGAAATTTTGCACGACGTGTTTTGTTATTATATCCAACAACTGTGCCAAGTATGGTTCAAATCGGTCTATAACATGATATAGCTGCCATATAAACCGATCTTGGGTCTAGACTTCTTGAGCCTCTAGAGTGCGCAATTCTTATCCGATTGGAATGAAATTTTGCACGACGTGTTTTATTATGATATCCAACAACTGTGCCAAATATGGTTCAAATCGGTCTGTAACCTGATACAGCTGCCATATAAACCGATCTTGGGTCTTGACTTCTTGAGCCTCTAGAGGGCGCAATTCTTATCCAATTTGAATGAATTTTTGCACGACGTGTTTTGCTACGATATCCAACAACTGCGCCAAGTATGGTTCAAATCGGTTCATAACCTGATATAGCTGTCATATAAACAGATTTGGGGACTTGACTTCTTGAGCTTCTAGAGGGCGCAATTCCTATCCGATTTGGCTGAAATTTCGCAAGACATTTTCTATTGTTACTTTCAACAACTATGTTAAATAAGGCACAAGTCGGTTCATAACCTGATATAGCTGCCATATAAACCGATCTGGGATCTTGACTTCTTGAGCCTCTAGAGGTCGCAATTATTATCCGATTTGCCTGAAATTTTGTACGACGGATTCTCTCATGACCATTAACGTACGTGTTTATTATGGTTTGAATCGGTCTATAGCCCGATACAGCTCCCATATAAATCGATCTATCTATTTTGCTTCTTGAGGCCACAAAGGGCGCAATTCTTATTCGAATTGGCTGACATTTTACACAGGTCTCCAACATATAATTTAATTGTTGTCCAAACCGGACCATATCTTGATATCGCTCTAATGGCAGAGCAAATCTTTACTTATATCATTTTTTGCCTAAAAAGAGATGGCGGGAAAAGAACTCGACACATGCGATCCATGGTGGAGGGTATATAAGATTCGGCCCGGCCGAACTTAGCACGCTTTTACTTGTTATGTTTTATCCTTTGTTTGCCTAAAAAGAGATACCAGGAAAAGAACTTGACAAATGCGATCCATGGTGGAAGGCATTTAAGATTCGGCCGGGGCGAACTTAGTACGCTTTGGCTTGTTTCAAAATCTAAAAAATTCTCAAAATTTTTCTGCAACTGTAAAATGGATGAATATACTTTAATTTTTTTATGCTAGACCCTGAAAGTGACCCATCGACAGTAAAATTTGGTCATAAAAGGTTTCCGATATACTCTTGCAGAATTTTTCGTCAGTTTTCCCCTTATTGTTTCTATGTATATTTTTTCTACGCCGACTTGACGTTGCGTTTTTGTACTAGTTTCCAACATTTTATCAAAATTATGATTGTAAATCGATTTAAACAAGTAAAAAGGCGTTAAGTTCGGCCGGGCCGAACTTTGGATACCCACCACCTCGGGTATATATATAAACCACCTTTCATCAAAATTCGGTGAAAATTGCAAACCTTATGTCCCATAGCAATGTATATCGAAATATGATCCGATTTGGACCAAATACTAATTAGTACAAGTCATTGTTCAATTATGTATAACAAAATATTGGTCTTTTTAGTAGCTATATCTAAAAGTAAATCGATCTGAATCATATACAATATGGATGTCGAAAAGCCTGACATAATTCAATGTGTCAAATTTCTGTTAAATCCGATTATAATTGCGCCTTTTTTGGGGCCAAGACTTTAAATCGAGATATCGGTCTATAAGGCAGCTATATGCGAATCTTGATCGATCTAGACCAAATTGCAGATATATGTGGAGGGGCTTAACTTAACTCTCTGTCCCAAATTTCGGCAACATCGGACAATATATGCTCCTTTTTTGGGCCCAAAATATTAAATCGAGATATCGGTCTATATGGCAGCTATATCCAAATCTTGATCGATCTGAGTGTAATTGAAGAAGGATGTCGAAGGGCCTAGAACTCACTGTCCCTAATTGCGGCGACATCGGACAATAAATGCGCTATTTTGGACCCAAAACCTATAACCGAGAGATCGGCCTATATGGCAGCTATATCCAAATCCGGACCGATCTGAGCCAAAATGACGAAGGATGTCGAAGGGCCTAACACAACTCACTGTCCCAAATTTCAGCAAAATCGGATAATAAATCTGGCTTCTATGGGCTTAAGACCCTAAATCGGAGGATCGGTCTATATGGCAGCTATATCCAAATTTGGACGGATCTGAGCCAAATTGACGAAGGATGTCGAAGGACCTAACACAACTCACTTTCCCAAATTTCAGCAAAATCGGATAATAAATGTGACTTTTATGGGCCTAAGACCCTAAATCGGCGGATCGGTCTATATGGGGGCTATACCAAGATAAAGTCCGATATAGCGCATCTTCGAACTTAACCTGCTTATGGACAAAAAAAGAATCTGTGCAAAGTTTCAGCTCAATATCTCTATTTTTGAAGACTGTAGCGTGATTTCAACAGACAGACGGACAGACGGACGGACATGTCTAGATCGTCTTAGATTTTTACGCTGATCAAGAATATATATACTTTATAGGGTCGAAAATGGATATTTCGATGTGTTGCAAACGGAATGACAAAATGAATATACCCCCATCCGTCGGTGGTGGGTATAACAAGTAAAAGCGTGCTAAGTTCGGCCGGGCCGAATCTTATATACCTTCCACCATGGATCGCATTTGTCGAGTTCTTTTCCCGGCATCTCTTCTAAGGCAAAAAAGGATATAAGAAAAGATTTGCTCTGCTATTAGAGCGATATCAAGATATGATCCGGTTCGTACCACAATTAAATTATATATTGGAGACCTGTGTAAAATTTCAGCCAATTCGAATAAGAATTGCGCACATTGGGGGCTCAAGAAGTTAAATAGAGAGATCGATTTATATGGGATCTGTATCGGGCTATAGACCATTCAGACCATGATAAACACGTATGTTGATGGCAATAAGAGAATCCGTCGTACAAAATTTCAGGCAAATCGGGTAATAATTGCTACATCAGATTATGAGCCGATTTGAACCATACTCAGCACAGTTGTTGGATATTATAACAAAATACTAAGTGCCGAAATTCATTCGAATCGGATAAGAATTGCGCCCTCTAGAGGCTCAAGAAGTCAAGACCCAAGATCGGTTTACATGACAGCTATATAAGGTTATGGACCGATTTGAACCATACTTGGCACAGTTGCTGGATATTATAACAAAACACGTCGTGCAAAATTTCATTCCAATCCGATAAGCACTGCGCACACTAGAGGCTCAAGAATTCAAGATCCAAGATCGGTTTATATGGCAGCTATATCAGGTTATGGAGCAATTTGAACCATGCTTGGCACAGTTGTTGGATACCACAACAAAATACGTTGTGCAAAATTTTATTCCAATCGGTTAAGAATTGCGCACACTAGAGGCTCAATAAATCAAGACCCAAGATCGGTTTATATGGCAGCTATATCAAAACATGGACCGATATGGCCCATTTGCAATACCAACCGACCTTCACAAATAAGAAGTATTTGTGCAAAATTTCAAGCGGCTAGCTTTACTCCTTCGGAAGTTAGCGTGCTTTCGACAGACAGATGGACGGAAGGACATGGCTATATCGGCATAAAATGTCACGACGATCAAGAATATATATACTTTATAGGGTCTCAGACGAATATTTCGAGTAGTTACAATCAGAATGACGAAATTAGTATACCCCCCATCTTATGGTGGAGGGTATAAAAATGTCAATATTTTCTTTAAATACAAACTCTATTATGCAACATATTTACCGTATATTTATTTCCATTTTGTTTTTTATACCCTCCACCATAAGATGGGGGGTATACTAATTTCGTTATTCTGATTGTAACTACTCGAAATATTCGTCTTAGACCCCATAAAGTATATATATTCCTCATTGTAGCGACATTTTATGTCGTTCTAGCCATGTCCGTCCGCCGTCTGTCTGTCGAAAGCACGCTAACTTCCGAAGGAGTAAAGCTAGCCGCTTGAAATTTTGCACAAATACTTCTTATTAGTGTAGGTCGGTTGGTATTGTAAATGGGCCATATCGGTCCATGTTTTGATATAGGTGACATATAAACCGATCTTGGGTCTAGACTTCTTGAGCCTCTAGAGTGCGCAATTCTTATCCGATTGGAATGAAATTTTGCACGACGTGTTTTGTTGTGATACCCAACAACTGTGCCAAGTATGGTTTAAATCGGTCCATAACCTGATATAGCTGTCATATAAACCGATCTTAGGTCTTGACTTCTTGAGCTTCTAAAGGGCACAATTCTTATCCGATTTTAATGAATTTTTGCACGAAGTGTTTTGCTATGATACCCAACAACTGTGCCAAGTATGGTTTAAATCGGTTCATAACCTTATATAGCTGCCATATAAACCGATCTTGGGTCTTGACTTCTTGAGCCTCTAGAGGGCACAATTCTTATCCGATTAGAATGAATTTTTGCACGAAGTATTTCGTTATGATATCCAACAACTATGCCAAGTATGGTTGAAATCGGTCCATAACCTGATATAGCTGTCATATAAACAGATCTGGGGATTTGACTTCTTGAGCTTTTAGAGGGCGCAATTCCTATCCGATTTGGCTGAAATTTTGCATGGCGTATTTTATTTTTACTTTCAACAACTGTGTCAAATAAGGTTCAAATCGGTTCATAACCTGATATAGCTGCCATATAAACCGATCTGGGATCTTGACTTCTTGACCCCTAGAGGTCGCAATTATTATCCGATATGTCTGAAATTTTGTACGACGGATCCTCTCATGACCATCAACAAACGTGTTTATTATGGTCTGAATCGGTCTATAGCCCGATACAGATCCCATATAAATCGTTCTCTCTATTTTACTTCGTGAGCCCCAATGGGCGCAATTCTTATACGAATTGGCTGAAATTTTACACAGGTCTCCAACATATAATTTAATTGTGTTCCGAACCGGACCATATCTTGATATCGTTTTAATAGCAGAGCAACTCTTTTCTTATATCCTTTTTTGCCTAAGAAGAGATGCCGGGAAAAGAACTCGACAAATGCGATCCATGGTGGAGAGTATATAAGATTCGGCCCGGCCGAACTTAGCACGCTTTTACTTGTTTTATTCTTACTTTTAACAGCCGTGTCAAATAAGGTTCAAATCGGTTCCTAACCTGATATAGCTGCCATATAAACCGATCTAGGATCTTGACTTCTTGAGCCTTTAGAGGTCGCAATTATTATCCGATTTGCCTGAAATTTTGTACGACGGATTCTCTCATGACCATCAAAACACGTGTTTATTATGATCTGAATCGGTCTATAGCCCGATACAGCTCCCATATAAATCGATCTCTCTATTTTACTTCTTGAGCCCCCAATGGGCGCAATTTTTAATCGAATTGGCTGACATTTTACACAGGTCTCCAACACATAATTTAATTGTGGTCCAAACCGAACCATATGTTGATATTGCTCTAATAGTAGAGCAAATCTTTTCTTATATCCTTTTTTGCCTAAGAAGAGATGCCGGGAGAAGAACTCGGCAAATGCGATCCATGGTGGAGGGTATATAACATTCGGCCCGGTCGAACTTACCACGCTTTTACTTGTTTTTGTTTCTAATCTTAAGCTTCAGAGCAACTTAGGTTAAATTTGTCGGCCTGGAAGCTATTGAGATAAATTGTATGCCTCTTGTTAACTTTAATTATAAGCGTTTTACCTTCGAAAACATTCTGATGTACCTTTTGTGACACGGACTTTTTGACAGTTTTTCAGTCCTACATAATATCTGACAAACAAAAAGTTTTAGTAACTTCAAATTGCTCTCTTCTATTTAGCCGGCATAGACTGCAGTGAAAAAAGAACCACCAAATAATTTTCAACATTTAATTGCTCAGAAAAATTGTTGCTCTGTGAACAAGGCAACCAAAGCAAATGCAATAACAATGGACAACAACTTTTTAATATTTGGCCAATTGTTATTTGGCAAAAGAAGTTGCAGTAAAAAATGTTTTATTGTTTGGTTTATGCAGCTTTTTTCGTTTTGTCGTTTTTTGTCAGCAGAAGGTGGTCACAGAGAGTTGAGTATGAATTTTTCAAAAATTCATTACATTTGGCAACAATTTTCAATTGTC
This sequence comes from Stomoxys calcitrans, assembly GCF_963082655.1. NCBI lineage: Eukaryota > Metazoa > Arthropoda > Insecta > Diptera > Muscidae > Stomoxys > Stomoxys calcitrans. The sequence goes on from NC_081552.1 coordinate 47,345,229, forward strand.
ACCGCAAAACTTTTCCACTTGTCGTTGGTGGGAATTAAACAATTTGCTTGTTACTTTGCCTCTTGAGGAAGTTAAATTTGAAATTGCTCTGGTTCTTGTTCTTGGTATGCGAAGAGCATATTTTATATGAGAGCAAGTTTGAAAATGTTTTTATACCCTCCACCATTGGATGGGGGTATACTAATTTCGTCATTCCTTTTTTAACACATTGAAATATTGATCTGATGACCTTTGTATGACCTTTAATATACCAAGTATGACCTCAATCGGTTCATTACTTGGTATAGCTGAAATGACATAGCAATACTTATCGATTATCCTCTGTTTGTCTATATAGAGATATCGGTCAAAGAACATGTCAAATGTGATCCATGGTGGAGGGTATATAGGATTCTGCCCGGCCGAACTTAGCACGCTTTTACTTGTTTTTTGTTTTCTTTACTTTCTATATGTAGGGGATGTGGGTTTTTCTAAATTTGAGCTTTAGTTAGTTTAGCTGCATGTGAATGACGTGACATGTCATCGTTTTGACATCAACACATGCCGTGGTTAGCATACAAAGTTGGGATACTTTTAATAGGACTGCGAAAATTATTTGGACATGTGCAGTACTATTCGCCGTTTAGTTATTTGGAGGAAGTTTTTGCAAAAAGGGGATTTTTGAATGCTGCCACAACGACGTTGAGAGTATTTAAATTTTTAACACAAAATTTAAAGCACTAAATGAATTAAAATTTGAAAAGGTGTCAAAAATTGCATTTTCGTTTGCAATTTTAAAGTTGTATACAAAGAATTGGTTGATACATAAATTTTATTGTTTTTTTACCCTCCAACATAGGACGGGATAATACAAATTTCGTCATTCTGCTTTTAACTCCTCGAAATATTTGTCTAAGACCCCATAAAGTATATATGTTCTTGCTCGTCATGACATTTTAAGTCGAACTATTGGGTTGCCCAAAAAGTAATTGCGGATTTTTCATATAGTCGGCGTTGACAAATTTTTTCACAGCTTGTGACTCTGTAATTGCATTGTTTCTTCTGTCAGTTATCAGCTGTTACTTTTAGCTTGCTTTAGATAAAAAGTGTAAAAAAAGTATATTTGATTAAAGTTCATTCTAAGCTTTATTAAAAATGCATTTACTTTCTTTTAAAAGATCCGCAATTACTTTTTGGGCAACCCAATAGTCATGTCCGTTCGTCCATCTGTCTGTCGAAAGCACGCAAACTTTCGAAGGAGTAAAGCTAGCCGCTTGAATTTTTTGCACAAATACTTCTTTTAAGTGTAGGTCGGTTGGTATTGTAAATGGGCCATATCGGTCTATGTTTTGATATAGCTACCATATAAACCGATCTTGGGTCTTGAATTCTTGAGCCTCTAGAGTGCGCAATTCTTATCCGATTGGGATGAAATTTTGCACGACATGTTTTGTTATGATATCCAACAACTGTGCCAAGTTTGGTTCAAATCGTTCTATAACCTGATGTAGCTGCCATATAAACCGATCTTGGGTCTTGACTTCTTGAGCCTCTGGCGTGCCCAATTCTTATCCGATCAGAATGAAATTTTGCACGACGTGTTTTATTACGATATCCAACAAGTGTGCCAAGTTCGGTTCAAATCGGTCCATGACCTGATATAGCTGTCATATAAACCGATCTTGGGTCTTGACTTTTTGAGCCTCTAGAGTGCCCAATTCTTATCCGATAAGAATGAAATTTTGCACGACGTGTTTTATTCCGATATCCAATAAGTGTGCCAAGTTCGGTTCAAATCGGTCCATGACCTGATATAGCTGCCATATAAACCGATCTTGGATCTTGACTTCTTGAGCAACTAGAAGGCGTAGTTATTATCCGATTTGGCTGAAATTTTGCATGACGTGTTTTGTTATGACTTTCAACAACTGTGCCAAGAATAGTTCAAATCGGTTCATAACCTGATATAGCTGCCATGTAAACCGATGTGGGGTCTTGACTCTTGAACCACAAGACGGCACAATTATTGTCCGATTTACCTGAAATTTTGCATAAGGTTTTTTGTTGACTTTCAACAACTGAGCCAAATATGGTTGAAATCGGTCCAAATCCTGGTATAGCTTCCATATAAACCGATCTTGGTTCTTGACTTCTTGGGCGTCTACAGGGAGCAAGTCATATCCGATCTTGCTGAAATTTTGCATGAGGTGTTTTGTTATGATTTCCGACAACTGTGCTAGGTATGGTTCAAATCGGTCCATAATCGAATATAGCTGCCTTATAAACCGATCTTGGGTCTTGACTTCTTGAGCCTCTAAAGTGCGCAATTATTATCCGATTTGGCTGGAATTTTGTACAACGGCTTCTCTCATGACCTTTAACAGAAGTGTCGAATATGGTCGGAATCGGTTTAAAGCCTGATACAGCTCCCTTATAAACCGATCTCCCTATTTTACTTCTTTAGCCCCTAAAGGGCGTAATTCTTACTAGATTTGGCTGAAATTTTACACAATGACTTCTACTATGGTCTCCAATATTCAATTCAATTATGGCCCGAAATTAACAATAATTTGATATTGTTACAATAACATAGCAACTGTTTTCTTTTGCCCTTTGTTTGTCTAAAAAGAGATACCGGGAAGAGAGCTCGACAAATGTGGTTCATGGTGGAGGGTATATAAGATTCGGCTCGGCCCAACTTAGCACGCTTTTACTTGTTTTTTATTTACTTTATTCTACAAAATTATAATCTATTCAAATTTCTTTTCTTTTATTTTCAGATCTTTTTGTGTATTGAGTGAATATTTGTATTAAATAAATTGATGTGTTATGTGTAAAATTCAAATATAAAAAATCGTAAATGTCCATTGCTGTGTATTTGTGCTCTCTTAACTAAATTGAACGGAATTTTTGTGTTTTAATGACCACTATTTTGGAAGATCGTGTTGATAATTTTTAAGCAAGGTGTATCGCAAACTGAAGTCCAACATGAATTACCAAAAAGGTAAGTTATTATGAATTTGATTAAGCATATATAAAAAAATTTAAATTTGTAGGATCTTTGTAGAAAGGTATTCTTTGTTTTGTTATTTTAAGCAAATTTGGGAAATAAAAATCATGACACTTTAGAAATGATTTAATGACGAAATGAGAATATTTTTATAAGGGTCTTGCTGTGCCTCAGATTTCTCTAACATCATTAAAAGGCTTCTTAAATTTTGTATACCCACTACCGAAGTGTGGGGGTTTATTCATTTTGTCATTCTGTTTGAAACACATTGAAATATTCTTTTCCGACCCTATAAGGTATATATATTCTCGATCGTCGTAAAAATCAAATATGGTCTAGCCATGTCCATCTGTCTGTCTGTCTGTTGCAATCACACTACAATCTTTAAAAATAGAGATATTGAGCTGAATCTATGCACAGATTCTTTTTTTGCCCATAAGCAGATTAAGTTCGAAGATGGGCTATATCGGATTATATCCTGATTTGGCCCGCATATAGACCGATCTGCCGATTTAATTAAATTAAATCCATTAAATCCACATTTTATACCCTCCACCATTGTGGGGTATAATAATTTCGTCATTCTGTTTGTAACTACTCGAAATATTCGTCTGAGACCCTATAAAGTATATATATTCTTGATCGTCGCAACATTTTGTCGTTCTAGCCATGTCCTTCCGTCTGTCCGTCCGTTCGTCTGTCTGTCGAAAGCACGCTAACTTCCGAAGGAGTAAAGCTAGCCGCTTGAAATTTTGCACAATACTTCTTATTAGCTGCCATATAAACCGATCTTGGGTCTTGACTTCTTGAGCCTCTAGAGTGCGCCATTCTTATCCGATTTGAATGAATTTTTTTTTGCACCAAGTATTTTGTTATGATATACAACAACTGTGCCATGTATGGTTCAAATCGGTTCATAACCTGATAAAGCTGTCATATAAGCAGATCTGGGGACTTGACTTCTTGAGCTTCTAGAGGTCGCAATTCCTATCCGATTTGGCTGAAATTTTGCATGACGTATTTTATTCTTACTTTCAACAATTGTGTCAAGTAAGGTTCAAATCGGTTCATAACCCGATATAGCTGCCATATAAACCGATCTGGGATCTTGACTTCTTGAGCCTGTAGAGGTCGCAATTATTATTCCATTTGCCTGAAATTTTGTACGACGGATCCTTTCATGACCATCAACATATGTGTTTATTATGGTCTGAATCGGTTTATAGCTCGATACAGCTTCCATATAAATCGATCTCTCTATTTTACTTCTTGAGCCCCCAAGGGGCGCAATTCTTATTCGAATTGGGTGACATTTTGCAGAGGTCTCCAACGTATAATTTTATTGTGGTCCAAACCGGACCATATCTTGATATCGCTCTAATAGTAGAGTAAATCTTTTCTTATATCCTTTTTTGCCTAAGAAGAGATGCCGGGAAAAGAACTCGACAAATGCGATCCATGGTGGAGGGTATATAAGGTTTGGCTCGGCCGAACGCACGCTTTTACTTGTTATTTTATCAGATTTCGCTCAAATGTGAGTTGTGTTAGGCCTGTTGACAATTCAGTCCAGAGTTTAATATAGCTGGGCCCATAATAAGCATATTTACTGTACGATTTCGAATCTTGTAACAGTAAGTTATGTGAGGCTCCCTGATAAATTTGATTGATTTTAGCCAGATCGTTCCAGATTTGGATATAGCTGCTATATACATATCTCCCCTGCCAAGCTTTAGGCCCATTAAAGGTGAATTTATGAAACCATTTTGTTGAAATTAGGCAAATTGAGTTGCATTAGGCCCCTCGACTTTCGTACTGAAATAGACTGGATAAGATCTGTCTATACGTCGATATAACTACCATATATACCGATCTCTCAATTTAAAGTCTTTGGTTCATAACAGGCGTATTTATTGTCCGATTTCGCTGAAATTTGGTATAGCGAGTTATGTTAGTCTCCTTGACGTCCCTGTTCAATACGACCTAGATCGGTTCAGATTTGGATGTAGCTGACATATATACTGATCTCCCAATTTAAGGTTTTAGGACCATAATAGGTGAATTTATCAACCGATTTCGCTGAAATGTAGCACAATGAGATTTGTTAGGCCCTTCGACATTCGTACCGAGTGTGGTAAAGATAGCTACAGATTTGGATATAAATGGCTTATGAACCGATCTCCCGATTTAAGTTCATTGAACAATAAAAATACGTTATTACTCGGTTTCGATGAAACTTGACGCAGAGGGTTGTGTTAGGCTGCTCGAAATTTATGTTCAATATGGCTCAGATCGGTCTATATTTGGATATGGCTGCAATATACATATACCTATTTCCCGATTTAAGCTTTAAGGCCCATAAAAGATGAATTTTTTAACCGGTGCGTTTGGAACAATGAGTTGTGTTAGACCCTTACATAGCAAACCTGAATGTGGTGGAGATTGGACTTTATTTAAATATAGGTGCAATGGGTTTATATGATGCATTTTCACCGTAGCATGGCGAAAGGTGGATAATATATAAATATATTCGAGGAGGTGGATAGCCAAAGCTTGGCCCGGCCAAACTCAATACCGTTTTACTCGGTTTTTATATATTTTTTTAAATTTTCGTTTGTTCCTCTTTCGAGACGAGCTCAATGATCGGAGATGCAAATGGAAAAGGAAAGCCAAAGATAGCAACACACACCAACAACTATGGGACGCGTTTCGTCTTTGGTTAGAAGACTTTTCAACCATATTAGGTTCGATGGCTTCAAAGGTGGTGCGTTGGTATGTTGTATTTGAATCGTATTAACTGCAAAAACGCATCTATGATACAATTGCCACATTAACCAAGCTCGACAACCCTGCTTATTAGCTGTACTTTTTCCAATGCATTTATTTTTGTGTAATGGCAGACATTCTGTCTGTGGTAAATTACACTTCTTCCTAACCACACATAATTTTGTCCATCTGTTGGAAGTTGCATTGATGGCTTCGAACGCTAAGACAATGGCAATAGCTCACGCTGTTGGTCCGTGTGCCCAGGTTCGAATCCTGGCCGGGCTCTGCCGAATTTTTAATTTTTCAAGTTTATGCCTGTTAGGGCGAGATATTTAAATTAAAAATTTAGCGGAACTCGGCCAGGATTCGAACCTGGGCACACGGGGCAACAGCGTGAGCTACTGCCGTTTGTGTAATGGCAGACATTCTGCCTGTGGTAAATTACACTTCTTCGGTACCACACATGATTTTCTCCATCTGTTGGAAGTTGTATTGATGGCTTCGAATGCTAAGACAATGGTAATAGCTCACGCTGTTACTCCGTGCGCCCAGGTTCGAATCCTGGCCGGACTCCGCCGAATTTTCAATTTTTCAAGTTTTTTGCATGTTAGGACGAGATCATAAAATTTTACAATTTTCGTTTGTTTCTCTTTCGAGACGAGCTCAAAGATCGGAGATGCAAATGGAAAAGGAATGCCAAAGATAGCAACACCCACCAACCACTATGGTAAATTACACTTCTTCTGTACCACACATGATTTTGTCCGTCTGTTGGAAGTTGTATTGATGCCTTCGAACGCTTAGACAACGGCAATAGCTCACACTGTTGCTCCGTGCGCCCAGGTTCGAATCCTGGCCACACATGATTTTGTCCATCTGTTGGAAGTTGGATTGATGGCTTCGAAAGCTAAGACAACGGCAATAGTTCACGCTGTTACTCCGTGTGACCAGGTTTGAATCATGGCCGGGCTCCGCCGAATTTTTAATTTAATGATCTCGCCCTAACAGGCAAAAAACTTGAAAAATTAAAAATTCGGCGGAGCCCGGAGCAACGCACGACACTTGAAGCCATCACACCTAATATGGTTAAAAAGTCTTCTAACAAAAATGCGTCCCATAGTGGTTGGTGTGTGTTGCTATCTTTGGCTTTCCTTTTCAATTTGCATTTCCGATCCTTGAGCCCATCTCGAAAGAGAAACAAACGAAAATTGTAAAATTTAATGATCTCGACCTAACAGGCAAAAAACTTGAAAAAAATATATATATTTTTATACCCACTACCGAAGGATGGGGGTATATTCATTTTGCTATTCCGTTTGCAACACATCGAAATATCCATTTCCGATCCTATAAAGTATTTATATTCTTGATCAGCGTAAAAATCTAAGACGATCTAGCCATGTCCGTCCGTCTGTCCGTCTGTCTGTTGAAATCACGCTACAGTCTTTAAAAATAGAGATATTGAGCTGAAATGTTGCACAGATTCTTTTTTAGTCCATAAGCAGGTTAAGTTCGAAGATGGGCTATATCGGACTATATCTTGATATAGCCCCCATATAGACCCATCCGCCGATTTAGGATCTTAGGCCAATAAAAGCCACATTTATTATCTGATTTTACTGAAATTTGGGACAGTGAGTTGGGTTAGGCCCTTCGACATCGTTCGTCAATTTGGCCCAGATCGGTCTAGATTTGGATATAGTTGCCATATAGACCGATCCTCAGATTTAGGGTCTTAGACCCATAAAAGCCACATTTATTATCCGATTTTGCTGAAATTTGAGACAGTGAGTTATGTTAGGCTCTTCGACATCCTTCGTCAATTCTGATCAGATCGGTCCAGATTTGGATATAGCTGCCATATAGACCGATCCTCCGATGTAGGGTCTTATGCCCATAAAAGCCACATTTATTATCCAATTTTGCTGCAATTTGGGACAGTGAGTTGTGTTAGACTTTTCGACATCCTCCGTCAATATGGCTCAGATCGGTCCAGATTTGGATATAGCTGCCATATAGACCGATCCTCCGATTTAAGGTCTTGGCCCATAAAAGGCGCATTTATTGTCCGATGTCGCCGAAATTTGAGACAATGAGTTAAGTTAAACACCTTGACATAGTTCTGCATTATGGCACAGATCGGTCAAATTTGACACATTGACTTATGTTAGGCTTTTCGACATCCATGTTGTATATTGTTTAGATCGGTTTATTTTTAGATATAGCTACTAAAAAGACCACAATTTTGTTATACACAATTGAACAATGACTTGTACTTATTAGTATTTGGTCCAAATCGGATCATATTTCGATCTAACTGCTATGGGACATAAGGTATGCAACTTCACTGGATTTTGATGAAAGGTAGTTTACATATATACCCGAGGTGGTGGGTATCCAACGCCTTTTTACTTGTTATACCTTAATATGGTCAAGATCGGACAATATTTAGATTTAGCTGCCATATAGACCGATCTGCCGATTGTGGGTTTTGAGTCCATAAATACATCAATAATGATCAGATTTCGCTCAAAATTTTAAATATTGAGTTGATTAAAGCCTCCCGTTATCGGACTTTAATGTGGTTCAGATCGGTATTTATTCAAATATAGCTGTCATATAAAACAATCTGCCGATTGAGGATCTTAAGCCCACAAAAGCGACATTTATAATACGATTTTGCTTGAAATTGACACAGTCACTTGTATTGAGTCTTCCGTCATCCGACCAGCATATGGTCCAGATCAGACTATATTTAGATATAGCTGCCATATAGACCGATCTTTTAATTTAGGGTCTTAGTCCCATAAAAAGCGGATTTGTTAACCGATTTCGCTGAAACGGTGACTTGCATAAGAGTTCTTGGGACCTGAATCAAATTTGAAATAGACCAGCTCCCATTTGCATATTACTGTTTATATGGTAGTGGAATTGTTACAAAAGAGGATGGTTAGTTTATCCATGGTGTTGGTTATCCAAAGTTTGGCAATGCCCAATTTAAGACGTTTTTACTTTTTTGCATTCTTGAACGTATGATAGACGCTCCTGTCTAACGAGTTTAAAATGAAATTAAGGCTTCAAATGCAGTTTTGCCATCACAAGCCTTTTCCTACTTTTTTTTTTTGTTTATGCTTTTTTTGTGAAAATTTCACTTGAATGGCAAAAGAAAAAACGTTTTCGTTAGGGCGATGACATAAAAAATTACCATAATTCTATTAAATCGAACAATAAAGGAAAGTCTTTGAATGCTGAATAGGGCACAATGTCTGCATGGAATATTTGATAAGTTAAAGATTTTGTGGTTTCTAAGAAAGAAAAAACAAGTAAGAGCGTGCTATGTTCGGCCGGGCCGAATCTTATATACCCTCCACCATGGATTGCATTTATCGAGTTCTATGCGCAGTATCTCTTTTTAGGCAAACAAAGAATACTGAATAAGAACTCTTGTGCTATTGGAGCTATATCAGGTTATATTTCGATTCGGACCATAAATGAATGCTGAACATTGTAGATGTCATTGTGTAATATTTCAGTTCAATCGGATAAGGTCATAAGAGAAGCCGTTGTACAAAATTTGTGCCAAATCGGATGAGAATTGCGCCCTCTAGAGGCTCAAGAAGTCAAGATCCCAGATCGGTTAATGTGGCAGCTATATCAGGTTATGTACCGATTTGTGCCATACTTAGCACAGTTATTGAAAGTCATAACAAAAACATCTCATGCAAAATGTAAGCCCAATCGGGTGAGAATTGCGTGCCCTATGGGCTCAAGAAGTCGAGATCCAAGATTGGTTTATGTGACAGCTAAACTAGATTATGAACCGATTTGAAACAAACTTAACACAGTTGTTGGAAGGGACACAAAAATTCCACGTGCAAAATTTCAGTCAAATCGGACGAGAATTGCGCCCTTAAGAAGCTCGAGAAGTCAAGACCCAAGATCGGTTTATATGGCAGCTATATCAAAACTGGACCGGTTTGAAACATACTTAGCGCAGTGGTTGGATGTGATACCAAAACACCACGTGCAAAATTTCAGTCAAATCGGATAAGAAGTGCGCCCTCAAGGGGCTCAAGAAGTCAAGATCCAAGATCGGTTTATATGGCAGCTATATCAAAACCTGGACCGATGTGGCGCATTTGCAATCCCAACCTGACCTACACTAATGAAAAGTATTTGTGCAAATTTCAAGCGGCTAGCTTTACTCCTTCGAAAGTTAGCGTGCTTTCGACAGACAGACAGACGGACATGGCTATATCGACATAAAATTTCGCGACGATCAAGAATATATATACATTATGGGGTCTCAGACGCATATTTCGAGGTGTTACAAACAGAATGACGAAATTAGTATACCCCCATGGGTATACTAGGGTGGAGGGTATAACAAGTAAAAACGTTCGGCCTGAGTGAACCTTGCAAAACCCAACATCATGGATTCTGCTAAAAATTTATAAATCTAAATTTAGTTGAAGGGCATAATTTTATTCCATATACCAAACTTCTGTGAAACCAGCAAAAATTAAAGCTTGTATTGACCGAGGAAGGCTAATCGAGAGACCGGTTTATATAGGAGCTATATCAGGTTATAAAGTGATTTGGACCGTACTTGGCACAGTTGTTGGAAGTGGTAACAGAACACTACATGCAAAGTTTCAGCCAAATCAGACCAAAATTCTGGTTTGCTCAAGAAGTCAAATCGGGAAATCGGTTTATATTGGAGCCATATCCAAATCTGAAACGATATGGCCCATTTGAAATCTCCAACGACCTACGTCAATAATATATGTTTGTCCAGCGGCTAGCCTCAAGTGTTCGACCGCTATTGTGATTTAGGCAGGCGGACAAGGTGGGGCCAAAAGAGAGGAACACAAGTAAAAAGGCGTTAAGTTCGGCCGGGCCCAACTTTGGATACCCACCACCTCGGGTATACATGTAAATTACCTTTCATCAAAATTCGGTGAAAATTTCATACCTTATACTCATATACCTCATACCGATCTGAACTATATACGACACGGATGTCGAAAAGCCAAACATAAGTCGCTGTGTCAAATTTCAGTGAAATCGGATTATAAATGCTCCTTTTATGGGGCCAAGACTTTAAATCGAGATATCGGTTTACATGGCAGCTATATCCAAATCTGAACCGATTTGGGCCAAGTTGCATAAACATGTCGAAAAGCCTAACACAAAGCACTGTCCCAAATTTCGTCGAAATCGGACAATAAATGCCTCTTTTATGGGTCCTAAAACTTAAATCGAGAGATCGGTCTATATGGCAGCTATATGCAAATCTGGACTGATCTGGGCAAAATTTAAGAAGGACGTCGAAGAGCCTAACCAAACTCACTGTCTCAAATTTCAGCGACATCGGACAATAAATGCGTCTTTATTGCCCCAAAACCTAAAACCTAGATATCGGTCTATATGGCAGCTATATCCAAATCTGGACCGATCTGTGCGATATTGCAGAAGTATGTCAAGGGGCTTAACATAACTCACTGTTCCAAATTTCGGCGACATCGGACAATAAATGAGCATTTTATGGGCCCAAAACCATAAATCAAGAAATCGGTCTATATGCCAGCTATATCTAAATCTGAACCGATCTGGACAAAATTGAAGAAATATGTGAAAGGGCCTAACACAACTCACTGTCCCAAATTTCAGCAAAATCAGATAATGAATATGGCTTTTATGGGCCTTACACCATAAATCGGAGGATCGATCTATATGGCAGCTATATCCAAATCTGGACCGATCTGAACCAAATTAACGAAGGATGTCGACGGGCTTTACACAATTCACTGTCCCGAATTTCATCAACATCGGATAATAAATGCGGCTTTTGTGGGCCTAAGACCCTTAATCGGAGTATCGGTCTATATGGCAGCTATATCCAAATCTGAAACGATCTGAGCCAATTTAACGAAGAAAGTCGAAGGGCCTAAGACAACTCACTGTCCCAAATTTCAGCGAAATCGGATAATAAATGTGGCTTTTATGGGCCTTAGACCCTAAATCGGAGGATCGGTCTATATGGCAGCTATATCCAAATCTGGACCGATCTGAGCCAACTTGACGAAGGATGTCGAAGGGTCCAACGCAACTCACTGCCCCAAATTTCAACAAAGTCGGATAATAAATGTGGCTTTTATGGGCCTAAGACCCTAAATCGGCGGATCGGTCTATATGGGGGCTATATCAAGATATAGTCCGATATAGCCCATATTCGAACTCAACCTGCTTATGGACAAAAAAAGAATCTGTGCAAAATTTCAGCTCAATATCTCTATTTTTAAAGACTGTAGCGTGGTTTCAACAGACAGACGGACAGACGGAGGGACATGTCTAGATCGTATTAGATTTTTACGCTGATCAAGAATATATATACTTTATAGGGTCGGAAGTGGATATTTCGATGTGTTGCAAACGGAATGACAAAATGAATATACCCCCATCCTTCGGTGGTGGGTATGAAAATCGTATGTTCTCTGAATATTAGTTCAATCTCAGTATTTATGCCCCGGTAGCCGAGTTTTAAGCGTGCTCGAATTGCATTTAAATCAGTTAAGTTTGTTTTCCACTAGATGACATATCACAAATTTATATGCTTTGTTTTTTGTAAACCTTGAAATTTTAGCAAACTCATTATCAATCAACACTTATGTCATAACATGCGAATTGAGGCTATAGTTCATATTAGATTTATTTCCTCACTTATTATTCGGTGGCATAAATCCAAACAATTCACTTTTCAACATAATAGTTGCTCAAATATAAATTGAAGTCCAAAAAAAAGGGAGGAAAAACCAACAAACCAAACTTATCACCATTCAATAAAAGCCATGGATCACCAAAAAGTAAACGAAAATAAGAAAAGGATGCTTATTTTGTAAAGACTCCTTTTAGCATTTTAACAACATAATCATGAACAGAAATCCTTGAAAAACTCAAAAGAGCTGGAGAGAGAAAAAAGAAGAACAAAACGATTACAATACACTAAACCCCAACAGATATCGTAGCAAAGCAAAACAACTCTTTGGGTGGAGAGAATGTTGAGACCTTTGAAAAAAGAAAACGAAATTGGAATAACCCCAAAACGAAAACTTCATCATTCAAAGTGGACAAATAAACTGCAAGAAATCGAATAAAAGCCAATACAAAAGCCAATGAAGAATACAATAAGTTGCTCCTACACTCCCACAGAAACAGAAACTCCCTCTCAGTGTCAGAGTATGACTGAAAGCCTTGATAAGAGGCGCCACCAATAAACGTTCCATACAAGAAATAATAAAAGAGACCAAAATCCAGCGATAAATATCACAAAATCTTGTACTCTAAAGATGACTAAACGAAATTGGGGGTTTTTCTTTTACTTTTTCTCTTTTTTTTTGGATATTGTATTGTTAGTTTTTCTGCTGTTGCTGGCATCAACGAGATATTAATTTTGTTGTACCATAGGATAGGAGTTATATTCATTTAGTCATTCCGTTTGCAACATAGCAAAATATTAATTTTGACACCTACATAGTATATATATTCTTGATCGTCGTAAAAATCTAAGGCGATTTAACAATATCCGTGCCACTATCCGTCCATCGGTCCTTTTGTCTGCCTGTTTGTTGTTATCACAATACAACCTTCACTAATTCAAATATCGAACTGAAAGTTAATAAGTGTATTTAACGCGTATGCTAAGTTCTTGAACGGCACAAAACGTAGCAAATTTGGCTACAGCAGGCATATAGACCTATCTGCCGATTATAGGTCTCAAATTTGAAACACTGAGTTGTATTAAGACTCCCGAAATCTGTCCTGAATATTGTGCAGATCGGACCTGGTTGTCATATAGAGGGATCTTCCAATTTTTTATCTTAATGCCACAAAATGCAGATTTATCGGCTGAAACTGTGACTTGTATAAGAGTTCTCGGATCCCGAATCATATATGATCCAGACATAACCGTGGATATGGTAGTTGAATTATAATAATATAGGATGATAAATGCTTCCGTGGTGGTTGGTAGCCAAAGATAGGCACGGCCGATATTAATAGGTTTTTATACCCTCCACCATAAGATGGGGGGTATACTAATTTCGTCATTCTGTTTGTAACTACTCGAAATATTCGTCTGAGACCCCATAAAGTATATATATTCTTGATCGTCGTGACATTTTATGTCGATCTAGCCATGTCCGTCCGTCTGTCCGTCCGTCCGTCCGTCCGTCTGTCTGTCTGTCGAAAGCACGCTAACTTCCGAAGGAGTAAAGCTAGCCGCTTGGAATTTTGCACAAATACTTCTTATTAGTGTAGGTCGGTTGGTATTGTAAATGGGCCATATCGGTCCATGTTTTGATATAGCTACCATATAAACCGATCTTGGGTCTTGACTTCTTGAGCCTCTATAGTGCGCAATTCTTATCCGATTGGAATGAAATTTTGCACGACGTGTTTCGTTATGATATCCAACAACTGTGCCAAGTATGGTTTAAATCGGTCCATAACCTGATATAGCTGCCATATAAACCGATCTTGGGTCTTGACTTCTTGAGCCTCTAGCGTGCGCAATTCTTATCCGATCAGAATGAAATTTTGCACGACGTGCTTTGTTATGATACCCAACAACTGTGCCAAGTATGGTTTAAATCGGTCCATAACCTGATATAGCTGCCATATAAACCGATCTTGGGTCTTGACTTCTTGAGCCTCTAGAGGGCGCAATTCTTATACGATTTGAATGGATTTTTGCACGACGTATTTTATTATGATATCTAACAACTGTGCCAAGTATGGTTCAAATCGGTTCATAACCTGATATAGCTGTCATACAAACAGATGTGGGGACTTGACTTCTTGAGCTTCTAGAGGGCGCAATTCCTATCCGATTTGGCTGAAATTTTGCATGACGTATTTTATTCTTACTTTCAACAACTGTGTCAAATTAGGTCCATAACCTGATATAGCTGCCATATAAACCGATCTTAGGTCTTGACTTCTTGAGCCTCTAGAGGGCGCAATTCTTATCCAATTTGAATGAATTTTGGCATGTGGTATTTTGTTATGATATCCAACAACTGTGCCAAATATGGTTCAAATCGGTTCATAACCTGATATAGCTGCAATATAAACCGATCTGGGATCTTGACTTCTTGAGCCTGTAGAGGTCGGAATTATTATCCGATTTGCCTGAAATTTTGTACGACGGATCATCTCATGACCATCAACATACGTGTTTAGTATGGTCTGAATCGGTCTATAGCCCGATACAGCTCCCATATAAATCGATCTATCTATTTTACTACTTGAGCCCCCAAAGGGCGCAATTCTTATTCCAATTGGCTGACATTTTACATAGGTCTCCAATATATAATTTAATTGTGGTCCAAACCGGACCATATCTTGATATCGTTTTAATAGCAGAGCAACTGTTTTCTTATATTTTTCTTTGCCTAAGAAGAGATGCCGGGAAAAGAACTCGACAAATGCTATCCATGGTGGAGGGTATATAAGATTCGGCCCGGCCGAACTTAGCACGCTTTTACCTGTTTATAATCGCTTATTGATTACAATATAATTCTAAGAAATATACACATTTTGAATAAACTGTGCTACGTAGCTTTATGCACCAATGGGTTAAGTCGATCTAAACATGTTCATCCGTCCGCCCGTCTGTCTGTCAGTAGCACTCTAACTTTCGACGTAGTAGAGCTAGGCCCTTGAAATTCTGGGCAAATAATTTTTATTAGTGGATGTCGGTTGGTATTCTAAATGGGCCAAATCGATCGATGCTTTGATATAGTTGCCATATAAAACGATCTCCCAATTTGAAATTTTGTATGAGGTGTTTTGGTATGACTTCTAACAATTGTGCAAAGTATGGTCTAAATTAGTCCATAAACTCATATAACCGCCATATAAACCGATGTCTTAAAATCAGGAGATATTGAGGCTCTAGAGGGTGCAGTTCTTTTCCAATTTCGCTAAAATTTTGGTTATGTCGTTTTAGAATGACTTCGTATAATTGTGTCAAGTATGGTCTCAATCGGTTCATAACCTGATATAGCTACCATTAAAAACAGTCTCCCTATTTGACTTTCTGAGCCTTTGAAGGTCGCAATAATTACTCAATTTGCCTGACATTTTGGAGGTGGTATTTTTCTATGACTTCTAAGAGCCATGACAAGTACGGTCCATATCAGCCAATTACTTGATATAGCTCATATGTATTTGAAAAAGTCATTCAAAGAACTTGGCAATTGCGATCCATGGTGGAGGGTATATAAGATTTGGCCTGGCCGAACTTAGCAGTCTTTTACTTGTTTCGAATGGCATAGTTTCTCATAAATTTGGCCAGCGTTAGGAGGGGACAACCACCGCTGAAAAATTTTTTTGATGTTCTCGCCAGAATTCGAAACCAGGTGTTAAGAGTCGTAGGCGGACATGCTAACCTCTGCGCTACAGTGGCCCTCCGCATGAGAAGTGTCATTATGAGAACTTATTCTAAAATGTAATATTCAAAGAAATTTTTTCAAACTTTATTCTATAGGAATTTTTTTAAAAATGTCTTTTTTTCCCTAACATTTTTTTATAGGAAATTTTGTCAAAATGTTGTTTCTTTTTTTGAGTGTTCTCATATTTTATCTTATTTAGTAAGGTTGTTGAAATCTCCAACCAGTCATCGATATTATGTTGCCTTCCATTTACTTTTTTTGGACCACCCATCCAATCATGTTTATTTAGATCATAGAGACTGCAACAACAACAACCATAAAAACACCAGTCATCCTATGTCAGCGTTATATGACTGCTGGGGTACTCAATCATTATTGTAGCATGTATACCAACTAACCAGCAAAAAAAAAATCCATTTTCTAATCCTGATTGTAAGGACAACCAACATGGGCAGTTTGAATGGTTGATGCCTTGTAAGCTCTGGTCCTAATGAACACATATGAGTCAGCGAAAAAAGAAGCAAAATGATGAAGAAAAAAAAAAAACGGCCATACACGTAAATGCTAAATCGTAATAACAAAACAGCCATGGAGCGGACGGAAATCGAAACCTAATTCTACTTTCATTATAATCGCATAAAACTTTATTCTTCCTTTTTTAGTCTTGCAGTGAATGGCGAGGAAGAGGTAAGGGAAACATAAGGGGGACAGCACGGATTACAAATTAACATCACATAATCATGGTTATTGGAAACGGGGAGGTAACAGGGACTGAGGTTAGAGCGATGCTGCCAATGGCAACTGCTTTGGGATTATTTCTGAAAATTTGGGTCATGATTTGCAAAATTGAGTGTATTTTCGTTTTTACGTGTGTTCGTTTAATTTGAAGGGTTTAGTGTCTTCATTGAACAAATTTCTCCATTGCCAAAAAAAAACACCAAAGGAGAGGGATTTTTTGCAAGCATTAAAACACCATTTAGAGAGGATTGAAAAAATATGACTTCCTTGCATGCAAATGTTTCGAAATAATTGGAAATTATCTAAGAGATCGAGATCTACCAACAATAAGAAGTTAAGAAAATTTCAAAGAACGTTAAACACTTTATCAGCTATTTATTTTTATAGGAAACCAGCTGACCCGGGCCCGCTCCGCTGCGCCTTCTTTAACTTTATATGGGACAAAAGTTTCCTTGGAATATTTACAATATTTTCGACAATGAAAGATCTTTTAGTGAAATACCATGCTACGAGTATAGTATATCGTTTGACTAACAGTTTAACAATATAAGTGCCTTTATCTGAATCCCATATGATCTTTATTGGTCTACGAATTTAAGTTTAGATGTAAGGTGTACTCCATTCATAAAATACTTCATTTCAGCCCGATATTCTCATAATGTCTGATTTAGTGGTGTTTTCGGGGGAGAGGGAGAAAATGTCAGCATCGTGCTCTTCTCTCAAATACAATTTATTTAAACCCCATATTGCCATTGGCTTAAGAGGAGTTTACACGATGAGACGTTCCCCAAACACATGGCCCCAAAATGGTTTGTCTAATTCGTTTTCTAATCTCAAATAACTTTCATTTGAGCCCCATATTGGCATGGTCGAAAAAATTTTTCTCTTGGGGTGTGTTTTGGGAAAGGGGTGATGCCCTAAATACATGGTCCTACATTTGGATATCAAATTCGTATTCTCCTCCCAAATACCTTTATTTGAGCCCCATATTGCGATGGCCACTAAAAAATACCTGTTTGTGGGGTATTTTGGGAAAGGGGTAGACCCCCTGAAAATTGGTTCCGAAAATGGGTATCAATTCTTGCTCTACCCCCCAATACCTTTCATTTAAGCCCCACATTGTCATGGTCGGTAAATATGCCCGATTTAGGGGTGTTTTGGAGAGTAGGGTGATCCCCCAAACTCTAAGCCCTGAAAATATATCAGCAATGTGCTCTATTCTCATATATCTATATATCATTTATTTAAACCCCATATTGCCATTGCCCTCAAAAATCGATATCAAATTAGTTTTTATACCCGCCACCATAAGATGGGGGGTATACTAATTTCGTCATTCTGTTTGTAACTACTCGAAATATTCGTCTGAGACCCCATAAAGTATATATATTCTTGATCGTCGCGACATTTTATGTCGATCTAGCCATGTCCGTCCGTCTGTCCGTCCGTCCGTCCGTCTGTCTGTGGAAAGCACGCTAACTTCCGAAGGAGTAATGCTAGCCGCTTGAAATTTTGCACAAATACTTCTTATTAGTGTAGGTCGGTTGGTATTGTAAATGGGCCATATCGGTCCATGTTTTGATATAGCTGCCATATAAACCGATCTTGGGTCTTGACTTCTTGAGCCTCTAGAGTGCGCAATTCTTATCCGATTGGAATGAAATTTTGCACGACGTGTTTTGCTATGATATCCAACAACTGTGCCAAGTATGGTTCAAATCGGTCCATAACCTGATATAGCTGCCATATAAACCGATCTTGGGTCTTGACTTCTTGAGCCTCTAGCGTGCGCAATTCTTATCCGATCAGAATGAAATTTGGCACTACGTGTTTTGCTATGATATCCAACAACTGTGCCAAGTATGGTTGAAATCGGTCCATAACCTGATATAGCTGCCATATAAACCGATCTTGGGTCTTGACTTCTTGAGCCTCTAGAGTGCGCAATTCTTATCCGATTGAAATGAAATTTTGCACGACGTGTTTTGTTATTATATACAACAACTGTGCCAAGTATGGTTCAAATCGGTTCATAACCTGATGTAGCTGTCATATAAACCGATCTTGGGTCTTGACTTCTTGAGCCTCTAGAGGGCACAATTCTTATCCGATTTGAATGAATTTTTGCACGAAGTATTTCGTTATGATATCCAACAACTCTGCCAAGTATGGTTGAAATCGGTCCATAACCTGATATAGCTGTCATATAAACATATCTGGGGATTTGACTTCTTGAGCTTCTAGAGGGAGCAATTCCTATTCGATTTGGCTGAAATTTTGCATGACTTATTTTTACTTTTAACAACTGTGTCAAATAAGGTTCAAATCGGTTCATAACCTGATATAGCTGCCATATAAACCGATCTGGGATCTTGACTTCTTGACCCCTAGAGGTCGCACTTATTATCCGATATGCCTGAAATTTTGTACGACGGATCCTCTCATGACCATCAACAAACGTGTTTATTATGTTCTGAATCAGTCTATAGCCCGATACAGATCCCATATAAATCGTTCTCTCTATTTTACTTCGTGAGCCCCCAATGGGCGCAATTCTTATACGAATTGGCTGAAATTTTACACAGGTCTCCAACATATAATTTAGTTGTCGTCCGAACCGGACCATATCTTGATATCGTTTTAATAGCAGAGCAACTCTTTTCTTATATCCTTTTTTGCCTAAGAAGAGATGCCGAGAAAAGAACTCGACAAATACGATCCATGGTGGAGGGTATATAAGGTTCGGCCCGGCCGAACTTAGCACGCTTTTACTTGTTAAATCTCATTTAAACTCCTTATTGCAACAGTCAGCAAATATGTCCGGATTGGGGTGTTGGCCCTAAAAACTATGAATATTTAGTTCCACTCTCTTTAAGACCCAAATTGTCTTGGTGAGCAAATACGTCCTCTTTAGGGGTTGTTATGGTGGTGGGAGGTGCGCTAGACAGTTGGCCCTAATGTTGATATCAGATACGTGGTCTACTCGCAAATACCTTTCATTTGAGACCCATATTTCCATAGTCGGCAAACATGACCGGCTTGGGGGGCGTTTTGTGGAATGGGCGGCCACTGTGTGAGTTGGCCTTGAAAATATATATCGGATTCATGTTCTACTTAAAAACCCTCTTATTTGAGCCTCATATTGCAATAGTCAGAAAATGCTTACTATTTGGGTGGTGTTGTGGGGAAGGGGTGGCCCCATAGACACTTTTCCCGAATATTGATATCAAATTCGTACTTTACTCCCAAAGACCTTTCATTTGAGCCCCATATTGCTATGGTTGTAAATTTGTCCCCTTTGGGGAATGTTTTTCGTGAGAGACACTTGGTCCCATATTAGGATATCAGATTCGTATTCTGCATTTAAATACTTTTTATTTAAGCCCCATATTCCCATGGTCAGAAAATAAGTCCTGTTTGGGGGGTGTTTTGGGGAAAGGGTGGAAACTCAGAAACGTGGTCCCACATTTGTATATCAGATTCGTATTCTACTCGCAAATACCTTTCATTTGAGTCCCATATTGGCATGGTCGGTAAATATGTCCGATTTTAGGGTGTTTTGGTTTTTGGGGTGGTCCCCCTAACACTTGGTCCGACAATTGGATATCAGATACGTTTTCTCAGATACCATAATGCTATTTATACTACAACTAGATGAACCGGGCCCGCTCCGCTGAGCCTTCTTTTACTTTATATGGAAAAAAATTATCCTTTGAATATTTTTTTCTAACAATTAAAGATCGTATAGTGAAATACCATGCTACAAAAATAGTTAATGTATATAGCATGACTAACAGTATAACAATATAAATGTCTTTATCTGAATCCCATATGATCTTTATTGGTCTATGAATTCGTTCGGAGGGTTTAGGGTCATCAACGTTTGGGTGCTAGATATACTCCATTCTTAAAAGTCTTTATTTCAGCCCGATATGGTCATGATGTTTGATTTAGGGATGTTTTCGGGGGTGAGTTGGTCCCATAGACACTTGGCCCAAAAAAATCAGCATCGCGCTCCTCTCTCAAATACCATTTATTTAAACCCCATATTGCCATTGATATAAGGGAATGAGGTGTCCGCAAAGTCCTTTGGGGGTGGTTTGGGAAAGAGACTGTGCCCCAAATACATAGCCCTACATTTCGATATCAGATTCGTATTCTTCTTCCAAATGCCTTTATTTGAGCACCATATTCCGATGGTCAGTAAATTATTGCTGTTTGTGTGGTGTTTTGGGGAAGGGGTAGACCCCCAGAAAATTGGTCCTGAATGTGGGTATCAATTTCGTCTTCTCTTCGCCCCACATTGACGTGGGCGGTAAATATGCCTGATTTAGGGATGTTTTGGGGAGAGGTATGGTCTCCAAAACGCTTAGCCCTAAAAATATATAACCATCGTGCTCCACTCTCAAATATCATTTATACCATACCATATTGCCAATGGCTTCAAATTTGGATATCAAATTCGTTTTCTAATCTCATATACCTGTAACTTAAGCACCTTATTGCAAAAAACAGCATATATGTCTTTTTTGGGGTATGGGCCCTATAAGCCATCAATATTCACGTCCTTTAAGACCCAAATTGCCATGGTGAGCAAATACGTTCTATTTTGGGGTTGTTATGGGGATGGGACGTCCCCTTGGCAGTTGATCCCGAATGTTGATATCAGATTGGTGGTCTACTTCCAAATACCTTTCATTTGAGCCCCATATTTCCATAGTAGGCAAACATGACTGGTTTGGGGGGTGTTTTGGGGGATATGGCTGCCGGTCAGTAACTTGGCCCTGAAAATATGTATCAGATTCCTGTTCTACTTTAAAATATCCCATATGGTCAGCAAATACGTTCTATATGGGTGGAGTTATGCCCCATAGACACCTTTTCCCGAATATTGATATCAAATTCGTACTTAACTTCCAAAGATCTTTCATTTGAGCCTCATGTTGGTATGGTCGCAAATTTGGGAGGGATATCCGATTCATATTCTACACTCAAATTCCTTTTATTTAAGCCCCATATTGCCATGGTCAGTAAATAAGTCCTGTTTGGGGGGTATTTTGGGGATATCAGATACCAGAAACTTGGTAACACATTTGGATATCAGATTCGTATTGTACTCGCAAATACCTTTAATTTGAGTTGCATATTGCCATGGTAGGTAAATACGCCCGATTTAGGGGTGTTTTGGGGGTTGGGGTGATCCCCCTAACACTTGGTCCGACAATTGGATATCAGATACGTTTTCTTATCCTAATTACCTTTCATTTGAGTCACCCTACCCTAGGTACCCTACCCCAAATTTGGATATAAAATTTTTATTTTTATAGAGCACTCAAAATGTCGCTTAAATCGCACCACGCATCACCTAGATCTGGCGTTTTTGAGAATTAGCGTAAGGGGCAGGTCCCCCCCCCCCACCCCCTTCAGATATCAAAAAATGTAGTAACCTATTTTCACCACGGGATCATAATGCACCATCAGATAAAATTTCATGAAAATCGGTTCAGCCGTTTTTGAGTCTATAAGGAACACACAAACAAAACGTCACACAAGCACTAATTGATTTTTATACCCTCCACCATAAGATGGGGGGTATACTAATTTCGTCATTCTGTTTGTAACTACTCGAAATATTCGTCTGAGACCCCATAAAGTATATATATTCTTGATCGTCGTGACATTTTATGTCGATCTAGCCATGTCCGTCCGTCTGTCCGTCCGTCTGTCTGTCGAAAGCACGCTAACTTCCGAAGGAGTAAAGCTAGGCGCTTGAAATTTTGCACAAATACTTCTTATTAGTGTAGGTCGGTTGGTATTGTAAATGGGTCATATCGGTCCATGTTTTGATATAGCTGCCATATAAGCCGATCTTGGGTCTTGACTTCTTCAGCCTCTAGAGTGCGCATTTCTTATCCGATTGGGATGAAATTTTGCACGACGTGTTCTGGTATGACATCCAACAACTGTGATAAGTATGGTTCAAATCGGTCCATAACCTGATATAGCTGCCATATAAACCGATCTTGGGTCTTGACTTCTTGAGCCTCTAGAGTGCGCAATTCTTATCCGATTGAAATGAAATTTTGCCCGACGTGTTTTGTTATTATATCCAACAACTGTGCCAAGTATGGTTCAAATCGGTTCATAACCTGATATAGCTGCCATATACACCGATCTGGGGTCTTGACTTCTTGAGCCTCTAGAGTGCGCAAATCTTATCCCATTGGAATAAAATTTTGCACAACGTGTTTTGTTATGACATCCAACAACTGTGCCAAGTATGGTTCAAATCGGTTCATAACCTGATATAGCTGCCATATAAACCGATCTTGGGTCTTGACTTCTTGAGCCTCTAGAGAGCGCAATTCTTATCCGATTGGAATGAAATTTTGCACGACGTGTTTTGTTACGATATCCAAAAACTGTGCCAAGTATGGTTCAAATCGGTCCATAACCTGATATAGCTGTCATATAAACCGGACTTGGGTCTTGACTTCTTGAGCCTCTAGAGGGCGCAATTCTTATCCAATTTGAATGAATTTTGGCACGTAGTATTTTGTTATGATATCCAACAACTGTGCCAAATATGGTTCAAATCGGTTCATAACCTGATATAGCTGCCATATAAACCGATCTGGGATCTTGACTTCTTGAGCCTCTAGAGGTCGCAATTATTATCCGATTTGCCTGAAATTTTGTACGACGGATTCTCTCATGACCATTAACATACGTGTTTATTATGGTCTGAATCGGTTTTTAGCCTGATATAGCTCCCATATAAATCGATCTCTCTATTATACTTCTTGAGCCCACAAAGGGCGCAATTCTTATTCGAATTGGCTGACATTTTACACAGGTCTCCAACGTATAATTTAATTGTGGTCCAAACCGGATCATATCTTGATGTCGCTCTAATAGCAGAGCAAATCTTTTCTTATATCCTTTTTTTGCCTAAGAAGAGATGCCGGGAAAAGAACTCGACATATGCGATCCATGGTGGAGGGTATATAAGATTCGGCCCGGCCGAACTTAGCACGCTTTTACTTGTTATATATAAGAAAAAACTATTAGTAATATAATAACTAGTATGTTATTTACTTATGAATTATTTAAACAATATTTTGATAATGACAAACTTGATAACACATTACATGCACTATTTCAATGTACGAAAAGGGTCGTAAGGTCTGGTAAAAGAGATATTGGGTTGCCCAAAAAGTAATTGCGGATTTTTTAAAAGAAATTAAATGCATTTTTAATAAAACTTAGAATGAACTTTAATCAAATATACTGTTTTTACACTTTTTTCTAAAGCAAGCTAAAAGTAACAGCTGATAACTGACAGAAGAAAGAATGCAATTACAGAGTCACAAGCTGTAAAAATTTGTCAACGCCGCAATTACTTTTTGGGCAACCCAATATTTATTGTTGCGTAAACCACCAATATTTAAAATTATTTGTATTTGCTGCAACTGGATTTGTTGATTCAAGCTAACATTATTTCAATCCGTCTTGTTGTAGTCAACAGATTTTTCATTGGCTCTTGTATATAAATGATAGAAGATAGGGATGCAGCTTCATTTTGCATAAAATGTTTATTATCGAGAAACACAAACGATTCTGGGGGGACAATGCCTTTTAGAATTCAGTTTTTAATGTACAGGGTGGCTGATGAATATTGCTACAATGATGAATATTGCTACATTTTTTTTTCGGTGTATGGAATACATTTTTCTTTTATTCATGTTAAATTAAATTATTAAATTAATTATTAAATTATTATTAATTAAATTAATTAATTAATTAATTAAATTAATTATTAAATTATTATTATTAAATAGAAAAAAAGTTATTACATTTTTTTTTGGTAGCGGCTTTCATCAGCCACCCTGTACATCATGTCAGTGTAGTATGGAGCCATTATTATATTCTGTACATTCGCAACTTCGTAAAATATGTTTACGAGTTAGATGTATCATGAAGTGGTTCTTCATGATACTGCTGATACTCGCGCGATTGCACCGTCTGTCCGTCCGTCCGTCTGTCTGTCGAAAGCACGATAACTTCCGAAGGAGTAGAGCTAGCCCCTTGAAATTTTGCACAAATACTTCTTATTAGTGTAGGTCAGTTGGTATTGTAAATGGGCCATATCGGTCCATGTTTTGATATAGCTGCCATATAAACCGATCTTGGGTCTTGACTTCTTGAGCCTCTAGAGTGCGCAATTCTTATCCGATTGGAATGAAATTTTGCACGACGTGTTTTGTTATGATATCCAACAACTTTGGGAAGTATAGTTCAAATCGGTCCATAACCTGGTATAGCTGCCATATAAACCGATCTTGGGTCTTGACTTCTTGAGCCTCTAGAGTGCGCAATTCTTATCCGATTGAAATGAAATTTTGCACGACGTGTTTTGTTATTATATCCAACAACTGTGCCAAGTATGGTTCAAATCGGTTTATAACCTGATATAGCTGCCATATAAACCGATCTTGGGTCTTGACTTCTTGAGCCTCTAGAAGGCGCAATTCTTATCCGAATGGAATGGAATTTCACACGACGTCTTTTGTTATGATACCCAACAACTGTGCCAAGTATGGTTTAAATCGGTCCATAACCTGATATAGCTGTCATATAAACCGATCTTGGGTCTTGACTTCTTCAGCCTCTAGAGGGCACAATTCTTATCCGATTTGAATGAATTTTTGCACGAAGTATTTCGTTATGATATCCAACAACTGTGTCAAGTATGGTTGAAATCGGTTCATAACCTGATATAGCTGTCATATAAACAGATCTGGGGACTTGACTTCTTGAGCTTCTAGAGGGCGCAATTCCTATCCGATTTGGCTGAAATTTTGCAAGACGTTTTTTATTGTTACTTTCAACAACTATGTCAAATGAGGTACAAGTCGGTTCACAACCTGTTATAGCTGCCATATAAACCGATCTGGGATCTTGACTTCTTGAGCCTCTAGAGGTCGCAATTATTATCCGATTTGCCTGAAATTTTGTACGACGGATTCTCTCATGACCATCAACATACGTGTTTATTATGGTCTGAATCGGTCTATAGCCTGATACAGCTCCCATATAAATCGATCTCTTTATTTTACTTCTTGAGTCCACAAAGGGCGCAATTCTTATTCGAATTGGCTGACATTTTACACAGGTCTCCAACATAAATATAATTTAATTTTGGTCCAAACCGGACCATATCTTAATATCGCTCTAATAGCAGAGCAAATCTTTTCTTTTATTCTTTTTTTTGCCTAAGAAGAAATGCCGGGAAAAGAACTCGACAAATGCGATCCATGGTGGGGGGTATATAAGATTCGGCCCGGCCGAACGCACGCTTTTACTTGTTAATATACATCATGTCAGTGTAGTATGGAGCCATTATTATATTCTGTACATTCGCAACTTCGTAAAATATGTTTACGAATTAGATGTATCATGAAGTGATTCTTCATGATACTGCTGATACTCGCGCGATTGTATAATTTTAAGTTTGACACATATCTTTCATAATTACTCTCAGAGGTTTTGTTCAGAGACATGCATATCCTTAAACATTTCCTTTCAAAAACACGAATTTGTTCCATATATGAAGGTGAGATGTTAAACCATATGCAACATCCGTATGTTATTATTGGCCTTATTAATATTCTGTACATAATTATCTTAACCTTTTCTTTTTAGAAGTACTTAGAATAGAATAGATTTTTTAAACCAATAAATTTTCTCTTAGCCTTTTGTATTGTGTTGACAACATGTTTGTCATAATATAAAAATTTGTCCAGATATATTCCCAAGTACTTTACTGTTTCTGTTTTTGGAAATGTAACATGATTCATCCTTGACTGAATTCCAAAGGTTTTCCATTTTGTAGTGATATTATGATTGCATTTATCTACTGTTAGACGAAATACAATTGTTTCGCATTTTTGGGTGTTCATTTTTATTTGCCAGTGTGTAGCATATGATTCGATAAAATCGAATGTGCCCTGTAGATCATGGTTTATATCCTGCATTTTTTTTCCGTGTGGTATATAATAATGCCATCTGCAAATGACATAATATTGTCTATTCTGTTGATTAGGTGCAGTATAAACAATTTAAATAAAACAAGTAAAAGCGTGCTAAGTTCGGCCGGGCCGAATCTTATATACCCTCCACCATGGATCGCATTTGTCGAGTTCTTTTCCCGGCATCTCTTCTTAGGCAAAAAAGGATATAAGAAAAGAGTTGCTCTGCTATTAAAACGATATCAAGATATGTTCCGGTTCGGACCACAATTAAATTATACGTTGGAGACCTGTGTAAAATTTCAGCCAATTCGTATAAGAATTGCGCCCATTGGGGCTCACGAAATTAAATAGAGAGAACGATTTATATGGGATCTGTATCGGGCTATAGATTCAGACCATAATAAACACGTTTGTTGATGGTCATGAAAGGATCCGTCGTACAAAATTTCAGGCATATCGGATAATAATTGCGACTTCTAGGGGTCAAGAAGTCAAGATCCCAGATCGGTTTATATGGCAGCTATATCAGGTTATGAACCGATTTGAACCTTATTTGACACAGTTGTTGAAAGTAAAAATAAAATACGTCATGCAAAATTTCAGCCAAATCGGATAGGAATTGCGCCCTCTAGAAGCTCAGTTGTTGGATATCATAACGAAATACTTGGTGCCAAAAATTCATTCCAATCGGATAAGAATTGCGCACTCTAGAGGCTCAAGAAGTCAAGACCCAGATCGGTTTATATGGCAGCTATATCAGGTTATGGACCGATTTAAACCATACTTAGCACAGTTGTTGGGTATCATAATAAAACACGTCGTGCAAAATTCCATTTCAATCGGATAAGAATTGCGCCCTCTAGAGGCTCAAGAAGTCAAGACCCAAGATCGGTTTATATTGCAGCTATATCAGGTTATTAACCGATGTGAACCATACTTGGCACAGTTATTGGATATCGTAGCAAAACACGTCGTGCAAAATTTCATTCTAATCGGATAAGAATTGCGCACTCTAGAGGCTCAAGAAGTCAAGACCCAAGATCGGTTTATATGACAGCTATATCAGGTTATAGACCGATTTGAACCATACTTGGCACAGTTGTTGGATATCATAGCAAAACACGTCGTGCAAAATTTCATTCCAATCGGATAAGAATTGCGCACTCTAGAGGTTCAGGAAGTCTAGACCCAAGATCGGTTTATATGGCAGCTATATCAGATTATGAACCGATTTGAACCATACTTGGCACAAATGTTGGATATCATAACAAAACACGTCGTGCAAAATTTCATTCCAATCGGATAAGAATTGCGCACTCTAGAGGCTCAGGAAGTCAAGACCCAAGATCGGTTATATGGCAACTATATCAAAACATGGACCGATATGGCCCATATACAATACCGACCTACACTAATAAGAAGTATTTGTGCAAAATTTCAAGCGGCTAGCTTTACTCCTTCGGAAGTTAGCGTGCTTTCGACAGACAGACGGACGGACGGACGGACGGACAGACGGACGGACATGGCTAGATCGACATAAAATTTCACGACGATCAAGAATATATATACTTTATAGGGTCTCAGACGAATATTTCGAGTAGTTACAAACAGAATGACGAAATTAGTATACCCCCCCATCTTATGGTGGAGGGTATAATTAGTGCATTAACAGTTCCCGGTTGGAGACCATTAAAAACTTTATATGTTTTACTGAACATATTGTTGTAGTTGACTTCAAATGATTTACCGGCTAACATGTTAAATAATAATATAATAAAACCGAGTGGAAACTTGTCGCGGATTAGCTTGCAGACTATTCCCTGGATCCATATGTTATCAAATAATTTTCTAAATCTATTAAGCATGCGCCTGTCCACATGTTTTTATTCCAATTCCAGTTTATATCCGAAACCAACTTGTTTATGCATTTAAAATTGAATGTCTGTGTTTAAATCCAAATTGTCTATCATCTCCAATATTATTATGACAACAAAATGCATTAATATTATTATTGATGCACATTTCGAATACTTTGCTGATGTTAGGCAATAAACTGATTGGTTACAAATTCTTTGGTTGGGCAACATCCTTATCTCTTTTGGGTATTATTATTACTTTCGCCTTTTT